>NW_026046363.1:0-37429 GCF_023864275.1 Schistocerca cancellata
ACCTCAAGTCGGCCGTGGTGGCGGGCGAGCTGGTGCAGACGAAGGGGAAGGGCGCGTCCGGCTCTTTCAAGCTTGCCGGCGCCGGCGGCGGGCGGCTGAGGCGGCAAGGCTCGTGCTGGCGGTGCCAAGAAGAAGCGCGCCGCTCCGGCCAGCAAGGAGAAGAAGGGTGCCCGTGCGGCCGGCGCAAAGAAGGCTGGTGGCGTGAAGGCGGCGACTGGTCGGAAGGCGGGCGCCGCCAAGAAGGCGTCTGCGGCGTCGGCCGCTCCCGCCGGTGCGAAGAAGGCGGCTGCTGCCAAGCCGGCCAAGGCCAAGTCGCCGTCGAAGGCGAAGAAGGCCGCAAGGTTCCGACGAAGAAGCCGAAGGCGCCGCGCCCGAAGAAGGCGACGACGCCGTCTAAGGCGAAGGCGTCGCCCAAGAAGAAGAAGTAGAGGAGAAGAAGAAAGGAATGGGAAAGGAAAGGAAGGGTTGGCGGTTGACTCCGTCGTCCCCCACCCCCCGTCCCCGTCGTCTAGTGGCGCCGCAAGAGACGCGCGGCCCAAAACGGCCCTTCTCAGGGCCATCAAAGCACGTCGGGAAGGTTTTGATTGTCGTGTTGCGGTGTGGTTGTGCCGTCTGGCGTTTCTGTATGCCCCGTGTGTGGATACTGTTTGCGTGCCGTGGTGGTTGGATTGCGGGGGGTCGGTGGCGGGTGCGGGCGGCGGTAGCGGTTGCTTGTCGCCGTTTTTGGTCGCGGCCGGCCGACGGTTGGTTTGTGTCATGTTGTTTGAATACTTTGGTTTGTCTGTCTGTTTGCCTGCCTTCTCCTCGGATGTGTCTTGTCTTGGTTGTGTGTGTGTTCTTGCAACGGGGGCGGGGACGTTGAGATGTGGAAAGGGTCGGTGGCGTTGGACGAGCCTGCGTGCCTGGCTGGCCGTTGGTGCGGGTTTTTGTTTTGTTTGTTTGTTTGTTTCGAAACGAAGCGGCGGCCGGCCAGCCACCCGTGTGGTTGACGGCGTCGGCCGATGGGTGTTGTGCGCCTTTGAGCGCCGCGCCGGGGAGGGATGATGTTGATTGATTGTTGCGCGCGCCAGCAAGCTGGCAGAGGAGAGCGGCTGTGGCGGACGGACGGGAAGTGGAAGCGGTGTTTTGTCTTTGGTCTCTGGTTGTGGGGCGAGAGGCGACCGACAAAGTTTGCTCGCGACGGAGTGATTGTTAGTGGCCCTTAAAAGGGCCGTTTTGTTTGTTTGCGTGCGTGGGCGGTGCCCAGCGGCTGGCGCGGTGTTTAGGGCGCGCTCGCCGCGGATGCGGCGCGCGAGCTGGATGTCCTTGGGCATGATGGTGACGCGCTTGGCGTGGATTGCGCACAGGTTGGTGTCTTCGAAGAGGCCGACGAGGTAGGCCTCGCTGGCCTCCTGCAGGGCCATGACCGCGGAGCTCTGGAAGCGCAGGTCGGTCTTGAAGTCCTGGGCGATCTCGCGCACTAGGCGCTGGAATGGCAGCTTGCGGATGAGCAGCTCTGTGCTCTTCTGGTAGCGCCTGATTTCTCGCAGGGCGACGGTGCCCGGCCTGTAGCGGTGGGGCTTCTTGACGCCGCCGGTGGCGGGCGCGCTCTTCCTCGCCGCCTTGGTGGCGAGCTGTTTGCGCGGCGCCTTTCCGCCGGTGGACTTGCGGGCCGTTTGCTTTGTGCGGGCCATAGCGGTAGCGGAGCGGCGTGGAGGCGAGCGAGGTGCTGCGTCGGGTGCTGCCTTGACGACACGGGCCGCGCGCCAGCCACCGTGGTGCGCTTATATGCCCTCGGTTGCGCGTGGTGGGGGGAGGGCGGGCCAGAGTCTATATAGGGGGGCTGGCGCGTGCGCTGGGCGCAGACCGTAGCCGACTCGCTAGCGCCGGGTGAGGAGCCAGCCGCTGCAGCAGACGTTTTGCTTGCCTGAGCTTTTTTGAGGATTTAGAAGAGATGACTGGCCGCGGCAAGGGAGGAAAGGGGCTCGGCAAGGGTGGCGCCAAGCGGCACCGCAAGGTGTTGCGCGACAACATCCAGGGCATCACGAAGCCCGCGATCCGCCGCCTGGCTCGCAGGGGGCGGCGTGAAGCGCATCTCTGGTCTGATCTACGAGGAGACCCGCGGAGTGCTGAAGGTGTTCCTGGAGAACGTGATCCGCGACGCGGTGACGTACACTGAGCACGCCAAGCGCAAGACTGTGACGGCCATGGACGTGGTGTACGCCCTGAAGAGGCAGGGGCGCACCCTGTACGGTTTCGGCGGTTAGGCGCGTCGCAGCCGGTGTGCTGTGCCGCGTTGGCCTTCCCGCGGCCGTGGGAGAGACGAAAACGGCCCTTTTCAGGGCCACCACACTGTTCGGAAATTGAAAAGTGCGAAAGAGTCTGTGTTGTGCTGCGTGTGTTGCCTGCCTGCCTGCCTTCTTTCTTTCATTCTTCATTTCGTTTTCGTTTGACTGACGTGACGTGACTGGGAGAAAGGAAAGGAAGCGGGTCTTGCGGCTGTGTGTGCGAGAGAGGGCGTTTTGTGTTTGCTTTGTTTATCGATCGATGGAGATGCCGGGCTGTGTGTTGTTGTTGTTGTTGTTGTGCGAGAGGCGGTGAATATTTGCGCGGTTTGGCTGTGTGTGTTTGCGGCGGCGTTGGAGTTGCCGAGGCAAGGCGTGCCGATAGGCGGCCGGATCAGCTGTTTCGTTTGTTTGGGGCGCGCGGGAGTGGAGGGCGGTGTGTCGACACGCTCCTCTCGCAGTGGTCATTATTGCTGTCGTTGTCTTGTCGTTTGGAAGGCGACTGTGCGTGCGTGGAGGTGCTTGAGGCAAACGAAACAAAACAAGGTGTGTGTGTGTGTGTGTTGGGCCACACGGGCTGTGGACGACAAGATGGCGGCGGCTCTTCTTGTTCTTCTCTCTTTTAGTCCTCTTACCGTTAGAGGGGGAGTTGGTGGAGGTTATTGTCGCCTGTGGACATTTGCTCCTCTTTTCTGTGTGTTGTTCTTATCTTCGGTACTGTGCTTGTTTTCGGACGTTGCTGTTTGTTGAGAGTGATTATGTGTTCTGTCTGTGCTACTGCTGGAGCAGCGACTCTCGGGTCTTGCACATCTGTCCCTGTGGTGTTCATATCGCCCAAGGGTCAAGACGTAACAGTCATTTTCTGACTTCCGCGCGGTGGCGTAGAACGCTTGTGCCAGGGCGCGGAATCGTGTTGTGAGTGGTTCTATGCAGGTCTGCCGCGGGGACGTGTAAGGCCCGTCGTAGAGCGCTCTGCTTTGGACCCTTCTGTAGGCGATGCATCGTCGATCTGGCTGCACAGCCCCATACAGGGCGCGCATATTCCAGTATCGCTACGCCTGTTGCGGGGTCGAGGGAACAGGGTACAGGATGTGCATCCTGGCGTGAGCGTTTGTGCCAAGTTCCCCTATGTGACACTTGGATGTCAGGCGTGACACCGAGGTACCTCGCAGAATTTCTCCCCCCTGCAATCGTAGCAGTTGGTATGGTCTTGTTGCCGGCGGCGGCTGTGGAAGTGACGTTAAAGTAAAGTGCGGCGAGGACGACTGCAATTTTGCTTTGGACGTAGGTTTGTGTGGTGGCCCTGAAAAGGGCCGATTGTTGTGAGCCGGGCCGGCAAAGCGCGTTGCGTGCAGGGGAGCACGCAGCGCTGCTGGGCGGCGGGTCCGCGTGCCGATTGCCTGGCCTCTCTGTTTAGGCCTTCTTCTCGGTCTTCTTTGGCAGCAGGACGGCCTGGATGTTGGGCAGGACACCACCCTGTGCGATGGTGACGCCCGACAGGAGCTTGTTGAGCTCCTCGTCGTTGCGGATGGCAAGCTGCAGGTGGCGCGGGATGATGCGCGTCTTCTTGTTGTCGCGGGCCGCGTTTCCGGCCAGCTCGAGCACCTCAGCCGCGAGGTACTCCATGACGGCGGCGAGGTAGACGGGCGCCCCGGCGCCGACGCGCTCGGCGTAGTTTCCCTTGCGCAGGAGGCGGTGGATTCTGCCGACCGGGAACTGGAGCCCGGCCCTGCTGGAGCGGGACTTTGACTTGCCCTTGACTTTGCCTCCCTTTCCGCGTCCGGACATGGCGATGGGCTGTGGTGTGAAAACGAGACGAGACGAAGGACGGTGCGAGCCGCAGCGAGTCGAGCAGCGGAGTGGCGGCGCCGCCAGGGGTGGGGGTCCTTTATGCTCTCGGGTGCGGCGGCCGGTTGCGCTCGCGGCCCATTGGTCGGCGGCCGCAACGGGGCGAGCTGGTAAAGGTGCGGCGGCGGGGCGCGCTGGGTGCCACTGTGTGGGGAGACGCTGACTAGAGCGGAGCGCTTGCTACTGGTGTTGCTGCCGTACGTTCACGTTCTTGTTTGAGATGCCGCCCAAGACTAGCGGGAAGGCCGCCAAGAAGGCTGGCAAGGCTCAGAAGAACATTTCGAAGGGCGACAAGAAGAAGAAGCGCAAGAGGAAGGAGAGCTATGCCATCTACATCTACAAGGTGCTGAAGCAGGTGCACCCTGACACGGGCATCTCGTCGAAGGCGATGAGCATCATGAACAGCTTCGTGAACGACATTTTCGAGCGCATCGCGGCCGAGGCGTCCCGCCTGGCGCACTACAACAAGCGCTCGACCATCACGTCCCGCGAGATCCAGACCGCTGTGCGGCTGTTGCTGCCTGGCGAGCTGGCCAAGCACGCCGTGAGCGAGGGCACGAAGGCGGTGACCAAGTACACGAGCTCCAAGTAAGGAGGTGGCTCTGGAATGGAAGGAGAGAAGGCTCCTCCGTTGCGAGAGCGGCAAAAACGGCCCTTTTCAGGGCCACCAAATGGCCTTTGCGGGAAGGGCGGAATTGTTGTTGTTGTTGTTGTTGTTGTTTTGTGTGTGAGTGGGTGGACGGCGGCAATAGCTACCGCTTTGGTTGCGACGCGACGGGGTGGGGTGGCCGATGCGATGAATTTGATTGATGGGGGCGCGTCGCGTGTTGCGGGGTACGGCCACGGTGTGACGTGGAATGGAGGCACGTGCGCACAACTCGTTGGTGTTACCTGTCTGCGAGGTGGGGGAAGTGCGATCGGTGATGTGTCCTTTGGATGGAGGTGCCGGTTAGTTACGTGACGGATGGAAACGAAACGCGATTGTTGGGAATGTCAGTGTGTAACGACGGCCGTTTTTTCGGGTCGGTTTGCACGCCATACATGGCTAGGGTGAGATGTGTCTGTAAATGCTGCAGCGTGGAGGCGTGTGAGTGACGTTTAAATGAACGCGCATTGAGACACCAATGTGTATTGCATTGTACGGGCGACACGCACGATGATGTACCTTCCCTCCGACTCTGATTTCGATAGTCGTGTCTGACTGACTGTGTCTGCTTGTGCGTACGACGCACGCACACCGACGTCGTCATTGAAGATGCATGCACGCGTGTCCAGTCCAGTGCAGTACAGTACAGTACAGTAAGCGCGACGCTAGAAGACGACGGTCGCTTTGGCGAATGTGCGCACACGTGTTTGTGTGTGTCGGTGATGTGGTCCGATCCGTCGCCTCTGGGAAACTGTCGATCGGCGCGGTACACCGGCATCACGCAACGGTACGTCTTGAACACCCGTCATACCGTCGCGCTGAGAACGGTTACCGAAAGGTGAACCTCTGTGATCGGTCGAATGTCTGGGCAGAACGTGAGGAGAGAATGGTGGAGGAAAGGACAGAGGGAAAAAAAAAAGTAGAGAGAGAGAGAAAAAAGAAAAAAAAACCAAACAAAACGGAGAAACGCGGTGTAGAGCAACGGAACGTTCCCGTGTCGGAGGTGTATTGTAGCCGCACTGAAATGCGTGTAACGGCGCGGCGGCAAGTGTCTGCCGTGGTGAACGTTACCTTTGACGGCTGAATTGTGTGCGTTGCGTTGCTTTGCTTTGCTTTCCCGGATGTGTATGTAACGTTCGTTGAGATGGTTCTGAGGAAGAATGTACGACAGTGCCCGTGCCGTCTATGTTCGTGTGCAAAGCCATTGTGTGTGTACGGAATGATGTCTGTAGGTGTTAGTGAACATGTTTTACCAGTGGGGGAAATGGATCGTCGATGGTTGCCGTCACGGTCGAGACAACGCACGCACGCACCCTCCCTCCCTCCCTCCCTCCCTACATGAAGGTGTCGAGAAAGTGTGTTAACTGGGGTTTGTTTGTCTTTCGTTAAAGGGAAGGGACGAGAGAGAGAGAGAGAGAGAGAGAGAGAGAGAGAGAGAGAGAGAGAGAGAGAGAGAGAAGCGAAGTGGGGATAGTGCGTTCATTTTGTGTGTGTGTTGTTTCGAGAATTGCGTCCGGGAATGGCGGTGGGCGTGCCCTGCATGTGGCCCGGAAGGCTGTTCGTTTCGCGGTAGTGTGTGGACAGGGGAGGGGCACGCGTAACGCTGCTGGCATGGCATGGCATGGCATTCGGGAGATGGGAGGGGGCAAACGAAGAAAACAAGAAGCGGGGGCTATAAAGACGGGGAGGGGCGCGGTGTGGGTGGCTTGCGCTGCGCTCGGCTGGCGCGTGCGGCGTTGTTTTTGTGCAAAAGAAGAGAAAACGAATGGGTTGCCGGGAGGGGGCCGTTGTTGTGTTGTGGTGTAGCCGCAGACGCGGCCGTCAGTGAACGTGGTGAGACCGACGGATGCGGGAGGGGCGGGGGCGGTGGTGAGAGCGGGGAAAACACTAGAAGAAGGAGAAAAACGCTGCAACCAACATAAAATGAGGCGTTTGTAACCTGCCAGCAACAAAACAACAACAAAAAAAAGGTCTATCAACATTGAATGTAAATGGAAATGGACCCAAGTGTAACCTCCCCGCACAAATAGTCGTAAGTAAGTGAGTGCGTGAATGATGATAAAAATGTGCCAGAATGTTGTTAACGTCCCTAGAAAATGAACGAACGAAGATTGATGGGAAACGCGCGATAATATGATGAATGGAAATAATGAACCATGAACATCTCAAGAGACATAATTGAAAACCCGATAAACGTTGTAAGGGCAGCGCTGGCTGACCTTCGGCCCTGTATTCTGAAACGTCCCCCTTTGAACAACAATGTATACAAAACTGCGCTTAAAGTGACGCACTATATTTTGAGCGCAACGCAATCTGACTATCAAAGATCCCTGCAAAAGAATGGCCCTGAGTAACATTAAAGTACACCTTTCGGAAATCACTTACCTCACAAAAATCGTCATTACTCGAAGTACGGCAATACAGCGAGCACCACTACTGCCAGCTAAATAAGAGATTCAAACTACGGAGGGCACTAACTACTGATAGGGATAGTTAGCAAAGTAAAGATTTTAATAGAGAACAACAAACAATGTATTTACCCTTAATATCATCACAAGTCATAATATATGTAATTTGAAAAGTCCGCCATATCTCTCCTCACATGCACCAGTGCTGGCGGCTCACCCCTAACTGCGCAACGGTACGCGCTGTTCACATCCAGCTATAGCAGGTTCATATGACAACAATGCAAACTGGCCACTGACTGCACACGGCACAGGCAGTGATTTTCACACAGAGCGCTACGTGGCATTACCAATAAAAAAAAATGTAAACAAACAGCCTACGTACAAATCAGAATAAAAAACAAAAAAAAAAAGAGCAAAAGATCGTTACGTCAATGAAAAAAAAAGGCAAAAGAGGAAACAAACTGCATCTATATGTGCTCTTAACTGTAGATACCTGTACACAGCTTCGTGCAATGAATGCCGGCTCACATTGAATTTTTTGATTGTTGGAGGAAATATTCTTTAAATGGAAATGAATGGTTTTACCTTTAAAAAAAAGTTACTTTGGAAACAAAGTATTATTGGGGCATTTTGTTGTGAAGAAAATAGTTACAATTGACATACATTATTAGATTTGCGCAATGCAGCTTCATTACCTTACCTTTTATAACAATATGCATCGTCCCGAACGGAGACCAGAGTCGCGAGAAGAGCACGCCGCCGCCCGCTCAGTACAATCGTCCACTCGCTAATACTGTCGTCGACTGACTACGACCTCTCCCGACCCGCCACATAGAGATGACAACTGTTCCTGCCGACCCGCTACGTGCCACTAGTGTCGTGTGGCGCAGACTAGCGACGATAAGAAACTCTCTGGTCAGAGATTGTGTGGTGCCTCGCCATCGCTGGTAATGAGTACATAGGTGTTTGAGCGCGCGTACCGGAACACGCAGTGCGGAGCCCAGAGACTGTGTTGTCGAGGCCGTCGACGCAGTGCATGTCGGTCGGTCGAGTGCGTGCGGGAGGGCAGAGAGGCAGCGTCGGCACGGAGATGCACGCACGGGGGCTGCGGCGTGGCGCGTTTGCGGTAGGCGCCTTTGGTGGCAACGGCCGGGACAAGCAGCGGTGTATGGTGTGGTGCGGGCCGGACAGGGGCGGCGGAGGAGGAGGAGGAGGCGGCGGCGCGACGATGGCATTGGGGCGGAAACGGGGACGGCGACGGCGGATGTTGAGAGGCGTCACGCGCGGACCGACACAGACGCACAGATAGATAGATAGGAAGAAGAAGGGGCGGCTGGTGAGTGCAATTTAGGCGGTAGACACAAGAGGTCGGCACGGCATTTGCGTGATGTGGCGTTGTGACGGGGTGTGCTCGCTTGCCTCGTTTTGTTGATGCGCGCAGGAAGATGTGCAGAGCAGCGGCGGGCGGCTCGGTTCGGTTTGGCCCGGCGGGCCGCGCTGTTGTCGCGGACGTGAGCGCCCCCTGGCGGGTGGCCGGAGGCGGCGCGGCGTGTTGGACGTGTGGCTGGCGGCAGTGCACAATTGCGAGTGGCTGGCGGTGTGGCGGTTGGCGCGTCGGGCGGCCGAGAGAGAGGAGAGGTATGTGTTTGCGGGCGCGTTTGCTGCGCGGCGTCGTGCAGGGAGGGCGGGCGCTTGTCGACTGTGTGGCGAATTGGCGGCGTTGTGCTCCGGCCGAAGGCGTCGGGGAAAGGAGAGTTGGTCGTGATGTCATGTCGCGCCGTGTCATGTCTGCGAAACGGCTGCCGAGAGGTGTGGTGGTAGCGAGCCGGTCGGTGTCAGTGCGATGGGAATGTGCGTTTGGCGGTTTCGGTGTGCTTTTTGCGGCGTGAGAGTGGGGCGGGCGGGCAGGCGTGCTGTTGTTGGTTCCTTGTGTCTTGTGTGTAGCTTGATGGCAACGTGGAAGGACGCCTGTTTCCAGCCGTGCGTGTGGTTGTCGACGTTGACTGGTTTGGGGCGTGCCGTTGCACGTGCGTGTTTGGGTCGTTGGTGTGCTTTTGGCTGGCTGGCTGGCTGGCTGGCTGGCTGGCTGGCTGGCTGGCTGGCTGGCTGTGTGTACGGTGGATAGTGCAGTAGTTGTGTCGTTGCCACGGGCGTCGGGTGCGGCTGCGCGTAGTGGCGGAAAGGTGTCGCGTGACTTTGTGAATGGAGTGGGGCGGGGAAAGGAGCAGCGTGCCGCTGCGTCGTGGCCGTTAGCCAGAGGCTGTGCTTTGATAGTTTTGTGGACGGTTCGTGCGAGGCGATTTGTTGCCTGCCCTATGTTTGTTTGTTGTTTTTGGAGACGACGACTGGTTGGTGGCGTGCGCGCGAGCGAAGTGGCGGTGTGCGTTTCCCGTGCCGACTGCCGACTGCCGACTGCCGACTGCCGACTGCCGGCTGGCGACAGGTGCGCCGTCGGTGGGGTGGGTGGCCGGCACAAGTAGAGGCGGCGGCGGCGGCGGCGGCGGCGGCGTCGTTGCGGTGTGTTTGTGTTGTCGGCGACAGCTGTTTGTGCGGTGCGTGTGAATGGTGGTGCAAACGTGTGCTGGCGTTGAGGCTGCGACCGCGGCGTGTTGTTGGTTGATGTTGAACAGCGGCTGTGTGCGGTGGTGGTGTTGCCGCACGTGCATCCGGCCCGGCGCGGAAAGCGCAGTTGCGGCGGCCCTTCGGTGCCAGCCACGTCGCGTGAGCGGCGGGTTGCTCTGGTCGACACGTGGTGCTCTGGTTTGTTGTTTGGTGCCCTTTGGCCGGTGGGTGGTCCGTGTGTCTCGGTATCTGGTCGTGGTCGTGCTGCCCGTTTGTCGGCGTTGTCTGTGGCTTCGCTTTTGTTTTTGTTTTTGCGGCGTGCCGACGACCCGACGCGACCTTTACACCCAAAGTGTGGCGCCCGAAGGTGAACCAACGTAATCCGACCTCGGCGCTTAAGCTCTAAGCCTAAGCTGAGCGAACCGAACCTGTGTAGCGTTGCGTAGCGTGAGGTGAGGTGCGGTGAGGTCAGCCTCAGCGCCAAGTAAGCCAAGCTGTCCGGCCGTGAGGTGGGTGGGTGGGTGGGTGGGTAGGTAGGTGCGGCTGCTGCGGCCACCTGACGCCCGACGTGTGTTTGAATGCTTAACCTAAGTTTGAGGCTTAACCTAACCCAAGTGGCCTTAACCTAACCTAACCTAACCTAACCTAACCTCGGACGCCCGACGTGTGGTTTGAATGCTTAACCTAAGTTTGACGCTTAACCTAACACCGACCCTTAACCTAACCCAAGTGCCCCTAACCTAACCTAACCTAACCTAACCTTAATGTAACGTAACCTAACCTAACCTCTGACGCCTGACGTGTGTTTTGAATGCTTAACCTAACCCAAGTGCCCTTAACCCAACCCACGTCCACCGAACCTAACCGAGACGTGTGAACCTAATGTCTAACTCGTAACGCGTGATGTTGGCTGTCGTGTGTGCTGACGGCAGATTGGGTTGGTCTGTAGTTGCGGATTTCGGTTTGCCTCGGGCGAGGGGTTGGCTCGTAAGCGGCGAGGGGCGCTCCGGCGGAGCATGTTGCTTTGCAGGCGGCGCCCGTTTTTTGCGGCGGGCACAATTGAAATTGTTGGGAAACGAACGAAAGGGCTGTGAATGTTGGCGGGCGAGAGGAGGAGGACGTGGCCCGACGGCTGCGGGCCGATCGGGAAACGGTGGGAGGGCGATGGGGCGGCGGAGGTGCGTTTGCACGGCCGTCATCGCCGCACGCCTCCTCTTGTGTGGCTGTGGCGCCGGCCGCGCTGGCCGGGCTGCCGCGGCGACGGTGTGGGGCCTTTGCCGAAGGTTTGGCCATTGTGGCCGGTCGCCGGCTGGGGCTGTGGGGGCGGCATTTGGGCGTGGGCGGCGATTCTCGGCGGGCCGACCCAGGCTGTAGCGCGCGGTGGCTGCAGTTTGGCCGTGGTTTGCGGCGCTGCCGTGGCGACTGGTTGGCGACTGTGGTGTGGCTGTGTGTAGCCCCATCCTCGGTGGTTTGAAAGGCGCGGGTGGTTGTGGCGCAGGTGTGGGGCTGCTCCGCACAGGCTGTCGGACGTTGGGCGGTAGCAAGCGCGGGAGGCGCGGCGCGGCGGCGCGCAGAGTGGCGGCCGCTCTCTCGGCCGTCCGCGCCCGCCCGCGACACTGGCTGGGCCTGACTAACCACAAAAAATTGCAAAGGGTGCAAAACAAGGTACTAAGGTGGATTCTGGACGCCCCACCGTGGACACCCATACAAGAACTCCACGAAACAGTGGAAATCGAGAGGATACAAGACACAGTGCAACGACTGGTTACAACATTGTTTGACAAACTTGAACAAACCAGAGAAAACTGCAGACAACTCAGGGACACAGGTACTGTGATACCCCGTACGTGGCACAGGCAGAGAGTGCCACGCCGAATCATCCAAGCCCCTATAGACTAGCAAGAAATTAGTAAGCAATAGTAAAAACACAATAGTTAATAAGATGTCGTTCTAGTTTAACTTAATACACTGTTATTGTCCGTAAAAATCTGTCTCCCTTGGTGGAAACCAATAGGGAATAGGAATAGGTCTATTTATTTTTGCATTGATTGTTAGTTTAAATTTTCTGCTGATCATTAGCGTAGGACCAGAACTAAGTGTAAGATGTAATCACCAAGCCCCTCCCCCACTCTCTGTCGGCTGTACGACCACCCTTAGCTACATAGAATAAACTAGAGTTAACCACTAGACAAAATGTTGTAAAAATTAATGTTAAAGTAAGACGCAGATCTGCTGCAGATCCTTAAATGTACGACGCCGTACCAAGCGGGCAAGCGGCGGAAACATCGGGCACAGCGGCCGCCACGGAACGACGACCTCATCTCGCCGAGCGGCCGACTGGCACAACCTCACAAAAGGAAAGCAGTGGGAAGCAGCACCCGCTGCACCCACTGCACAGAACCCACGCCTCAAAAATCGAGGATGGTCGGGGGCCGCAAGGCCTTATTGTTACCGACCATGCCCTCCAAAGCCTACGATTTTGTTTTTGTAAATAAAAATTTAATCACAGAGAACAACAAACCAAACCATACAAATACACGTAGATTCGGCAAAGCCGAAGGAACTGTAAAACACCACGTTACACACACAAAAAAAAAAAAAAAAAAAAAAAAAAAAAAAAAAAAAAAAAAAGGCGCGAGGCGGCTATTCCTCTGCTGTGCGCTCCGCTCGCTGCGTGTCTCTTCTCGCTCTCGCTGCTCGCTGTGTTGTGTGTTAACGCGCGTCGTCGAAATGGCAGATCAGGCGGCTACGAACGAGACTGCTGCGGCACCCGCCGCCACCGGCACTACGAAGAAGGCAAAGTCTGCGTCGTCTGCGAAGAAGCCGCGCGCCAAGCCTGCGCACCCGCGCACCTCTGAGATGGTGACGGCCGCCATCAAGAGTCTGAAGGAGCGCGGCGGATCGTCGCTGCAGGCGATCAAGAAGTACATTGCCGCGCACTACAAGCTGGACGCGGAGAAGCTGGCGCCGTTTATCAAGAAGTACCTCAAGTCGGCCGTGGTGGCGGGCGAGCTGGTGCAGACGAAGGGGAAGGGCGCGTCCGGCTCTTTCAAGCTTGCCGGCGCCGGCGGCGGGGCGGCTGAGGGCGGCAAGGCTCGTGCTGGCGGTGCCAAGAAGAAGCGCGCCGCTCCGGCCAGCAAGGAGAAGAAGGGTGCCCGTGCGGCCGGCGCAAAGAAGGCTGGTGGCGTGAAGGCGGCGACTGGTCGGAAGGCGGGCGCCGCCAAGAAGGCGTCTGCGGCGTCGGCCGCTCCCGCCGGTGCGAAGAAGGCGGCTGCTGCCAAGCCGGCCAAGGCCAAGTCGCCGTCGAAGGCGAAGAAGGCCGCCAAGGTTCCGACGAAGAAGCCGAAGGCGCCGCGCCCGAAGAAGGCGACGACGCCGTCTAAGGCGAAGGCGTCGCCCAAGAAGAAGAAGTAGAGGAGAAGAAGAAAGGAATGGGAAAGGAAAGGAAGGGTTGGCGGTTGACTCCGTCGTCCCCACCCCCCGTCCCCGTCGTCTAGTGGCGCGCAAGAGACGCGCGGCCCAAAACGGCCCTTCTCAGGGCCATCAAAGCACGTCGGGAAGGTTTTGATTGTCGTGTTGCGGTGTGGTTGTGCCGTCTGGCGTTTCTGTATGCCCGTGTGTGGATACTGTTTGCGTGCCGTGGTGGTTGGATTGCGGGGGGTCGGTGGCGGGTGCGGGCGGCGGTAGCGGTTGCTTGTCGCCGTTTTTGGTCGCGGCCGGCCGACGGTTGGTTTGTGTCATGTTGTTTGAATACTTTGGTTTGTCTGTCTGTTTGCCTGCCTTCTCCTCGGATGTGTCTTGTCTTGGTTGTGTGTGTGTTCTTGCAACGGGGGCGGGGGACGTTGAGATGTGGAAAGGGTCGGTGGCGTTGGACGAGCCTGCGTGCCTGGCTGGCCGTTGGTGCGGGTTTTTGTTTTGTTTGTTTGTTTGTTTCGAAACGAAGCGGCGGCCGGCCAGCCACCCGTGTGGTTGACGGCGTCGGCCGATGGGTGTTGTGCGCTTTGAGCGCCGCGCCGGGGAGGGATGATGTTGATTGATTGTTGCGCGCGCCAGCAAGCTGGCAGAGGAGAGCGGCTGTGGCGGACGGACGGGAAGTGGAAGCGGTGTTTTGTCTTTGGTTCTCTGGTTGTGGGGCGAGAGGCGACCGACAAAGTTTGCTCGCGACGGAGTGATGTTAGTGGCCCTTAAAAGGGCCGTTTTGTTTGTTTGCGTGCGTGGGCGGTGCCCAGCGGCTGGCGCGGTGTTTAGGCGCGCTCGCCGCGGATGCGGCGCGCGAGCTGGATGTCCTTGGGCATGATGGTGACGCGCTTGGCGTGGATTGCGCACAGGTTGGTGTCTTCGAAGAGGCCGACGAGGTAGGCCTCGCTGGCCTCCTGCAGGGCCATGACCGCGGAGCTCTGGAAGCGCAGGTCGGTCTTGAAGTCCTGGGCGATCTCGCGCACTAGGCGCTGGAATGGCAGCTTGCGGATGAGCAGCTCTGTGCTCTTCTGGTAGCGCCTGATTTCTCGCAGGGCGACGGTGCCCGGCCTGTAGCGGTGGGGCTTCTTGACGCCGCCGGTGGCGGGCGCGCTCTTCCTCGCCGCCTTGGTGGCGAGCTGTTTGCGCGGCGCCTTTCCGCCGGTGGACTTGCGGGCCGTTTGCTTTGTGCGGGCCATAGCGGTAGCGGAGCGGCGTGGAGGCGAGCGAGGTGCTGCGTCGGGTGCTGCCTTGACGACACGGGCGCGCGCCAGCCACCGTGGTGCGCTTATATGCCCTCGGTTGCGCGTGGTGGGGGGAGGGCGGGCCAGAGTCTATATAGGGGGGCTGGCGCGTGCGCTGGGCGCAGACCGTAGCCGACTCGCTAGCGCCGGGTGAGGAGCCAGCCGCTGCAGCAGACGTTTTGCTTGCCTGAGCTTTTTTGAGGATTTAGAAGAGATGACTGGCCGCGGCAAGGGAGGAAAGGGGCTCGGCAAGGGTGGCGCCAAGCGGCACCGCAAGGTGTTGCGCGACAACATCCAGGGCATCACGAAGCCCGCGATCCGCCGCCTGGCTCGCAGGGGCGGCGTGAAGCGCATCTCTGGTCTGATCTACGAGGAGACCCGCGGAGTGCTGAAGGTGTTCCTGGAGAACGTGATCCGCGACGCGGTGACGTACACTGAGCACGCCAAGCGCAAGACTGTGACGGCCATGGACGTGGTGTACGCCCTGAAGAGGCAGGGGCGCACCCTGTACGGTTTCGGCGGTTAGGCGCGTCGCAGCCGGTGTGCTGTGCCGCGTTGGCCTTCCCGCGGCCGTGGGAGAGACGAAAACGGCCCTTTTCAGGGCCACCACACTGTTCGGAAATTGAAAAGTGCGAAAGAGTCTGTGTTGTTGCTGCGTGTGTTGCCTGCCTGCCTGCCTTCTTTCTTTCATTCTTCATTTCGTTTTCGTTTGACTGACGTGACGTGACTGGGAGAAAGGAAAGGAAGCGGGTCTTGCGGCTGTGTGTGCGAGAGAGGGCGTTTTGTGTTTGCTTTGTTTATCGATCGATGGAGATGCCGGGCTGTGTGTTGTTGTTGTTGTTGTTGTGCGAGAGGCGGTGAATATTTGCGCGGTTTGGCTGTGTGTGTTTGCGGCGGCGTTGGAGTTGCCGAGGCAAGGCGTGCCGATAGGCGGCCGGATCAGCTGTTTCGTTTGTTTGGGGCGCGCGGGAGTGGAGGGCGGTGTGTCGACACGCTCCTCTCGCAGTGGTCATTATTGCTGTCGTTGTCTTGTCGTTTGGAAGGCGACTGTGCGTGCGTGGAGGTGCTTGAGGCAAACGAAACAAAACAAGGTGTGTGTGTGTGTGTGTTGGGCCACACGGGCTGTGGACGACAAGATGGCGGCGGCTCTTCTTGTTCTTCTCTCTTTTAGTCCTCTTACCGTTAGAGGGGGAGTTGGTGGAGGTTATTGTCGCCTGTGGACATTTGCTCCTCTTTTCTGTGTGTTGTTCTTATCTTCGGTACTGTGCTTGTTTTCGGACGTTGCTGTTTGTTGAGAGTGATTATGTGTTCTGTCTGTGCTACTGCTGGAGCAGCGACTCTCGGGTCTTGCACATCTGTCCCTGTGGTGTTCATATCGCCCAAGGGTCAAGACGTAACAGTCATTTTCTGACTTCCGCGCGGTGGCGTAGAACGCTTGTGCCAGGGCGCGGAATCGTGTTGTGAGTGGTTCTATGCAGGTCTGCCGCGGGGACGTGTAAGGCCCGTCGTAGAGCGCTCTGCTTTGGACCCTTCTGTAGGCGATGCATCGTCGATCTGGCTGCACAGCCCCATACAGGGCGCGCATATTCCAGTATCGCTACGCCTGTTGCGGGGTCGAGGGAACAGGGTACAGGATGTGCATCCTGGCGTGAGCGTTTGTGCCAAGTTCCCCTATGTGACACTTGGATGTCAGGCGTGACACCGAGGTACCTCGCAGAATTTCTCCCCCCTGCAATCGTAGCAGTTGGTATGGTCTTGTTGCCGGCGGCGGCTGTGGAAGTGACGTTAAAGTAAAGTGCGGCGAGGACGACTGCAATTTTGCTTTGGACGTAGGTTTGTGTGGTGGCCCTGAAAAGGGCCGATTGTTGTGAGCCGGGCCGGCAAAGCGCGTTGCGTGCAGGGGAGCACGCAGCGCTGCTGGGCGGCGGGTCCGCGTGCCGATTGCCTGGCCTCTCTGTTTAGGCCTTCTTCTCGGTCTTCTTTGGCAGCAGGACGGCCTGGATGTTGGGCAGGACACCACCCTGTGCGATGGTGACGCCCGACAGGAGCTTGTTGAGCTCCTCGTCGTTGCGGATGGCAAGCTGCAGGTGGCGCGGGATGATGCGCGTCTTCTTGTTGTCGCGGGCCGCGTTTCCGGCCAGCTCGAGCACCTCAGCCGCGAGGTACTCCATGACGGCGGCGAGGTAGACGGGCGCCCCGGCGCCGACGCGCTCGGCGTAGTTTCCCTTGCGCAGGAGGCGGTGGATTCTGCCGACCGGGAACTGGAGCCCGGCCCTGCTGGAGCGGGACTTTGACTTGCCCTTGACTTTGCCTCCCTTTCCGCGTCCGGACATGGCGATGGGCTGTGGTGTGAAAACGAGACGAGACGAAGGACGGTGCGAGCCGCAGCGAGTCGAGCAGCGGAGTGGCGGCGCCGCCTCTCTCTACTCTCTAATTTCTTCCTCGTATTGGAAGTGTTGCGGGGAAGGTTGTTGTCCCTTGGGGACATTTCCTTCACTTTGATTTGGTGTGTGGGTATGTGCTGATCTTTTGTTTTACTGTTTTGGTGAGAGGTGTGTGTTTCTTTCTTTACTCAGGAGAGTATTGATTTTGGTCTTTTGTATTTATCGTTTCTTTGATCGTATTGACCTAGTGTACTGATTAGTTGGTTTTGTGCGGTACCGGCTGTGGCATAAAACTGTTGTGCCAGGTGTCGGAACCGTGTGTGTAGTGTTTCGATATCCGCAGCTGCATGTAGATCTGCTGTGGGGAATCGTGGAGGTACGTGTAGAGCTCTCCGGAGGGCTCTGTTTTGAATTTTTTGTAGGCGGCCTATTGTCGATCTGGCAGCATAGCCCCATACGGGGCATGCGTATTCCAGTATCGGCCTAATAAGGCTTCTATAGACCGCCACTCCGGTGCCGGGGTCTAGTGAACTGTGTTCATTCAGAATTGGGTACAGGACTTGCATTCTGCCAAGGGCTTTCTTGCGGAGTTCCTCGATGTGGCACTTCCAAGTCAGTCGCTTGTCCAGTGTCACACCGAGGTATCTCGCCGTGTTTCTCCAGGGGAGATTTTGCCCTTGTAGCTGCAGCAGTTGGATGGGTCTTCTTAGGGGTCGGCGTTTTCCGTAGCGTCTAGTTATCATTAGCGCCTGCGTCTTCTCGGTATTTAATGAGATGCGCCATTTCTTGGCCCATTGGTCTGTGCTATTTAGTGCGGTTTGTAATCTTCTCGTTGCCAGGTTCCTGTTCGTGGAGCAGGAGAAGAATGCAGTGTCGTCTGCATATTGTGCTGTTTGGACGTGCTGCGTGACAGGGATGTCGGCTGTGTAGAGGTTGTACAGGGTAGGACCCAGTACCGACCCTTGGGGCACTCCAGCGCGTATTCTTCTCCTGCTCGACTGTGATCTATCGATCTTAACGGAGAATGTCCTACCGGTTAGATAGCTCTGTATGAGTTTTACTATCGTCCCTGGGAAGCCTTGGGTGTACATTTTGTGCAAGATTCCGGTGTGCCAGACTGAATCAAAAGCCTTGGCGACGTCTAATAAGACAATCCCGCAATAGCCCTTTCGGTTGAAGCTTTCTGTAGCTGCTTCAACTACCCTCATTATTTGTTGGGGGGCGGAGTGTTGTTGTCGGAAACCGAATTGAAATTTTGGCATGATTTGCTCTCTTCTGATGTGATCTTGAATCGGAGTTAGGAGGAGGCGCTCGTACAGTTTGCTGAGGGTGGGCAGGAGACTAATTGGTCTGTAGTGCTGCGGGAACACCGGGTCTTTTCCTGGTTTTGCGATCGCGACTACTTCTGCGTGTTTCCACTGGGTCGGGAATTTTTGTGATCGCGTAATTTCATTGAAGATGTCGGCTAGGTGGGTTATTGCCAGTGGCGGGATATGTTTTAGAAGTTCGTTGGTGAGCTGGTCGTGGCCTGGTGCCTTTTTTACTGGCAGTGACTTGATGGCTCCTGCCACGTCTTCAGGGCTGAAGAGTGGCGTGTATTCATCTTCGTCTTCTGCCGCTAAAAAGGTGGCCAGTTGTCTGCGAACTGTTTCGACGTGTTCCCTGTCCTGTGCCTCTGCTGGCGTGAATTGTTTCTCGAACACGTCGGCTAGCGCGTTTGCTTTGTCTACGGCACTGAACTGCAGTCCACGTTCGCCGTGCAGTGGCGGCATTCTTGCGCGTCTTTTCGTGAACTGTTTTGTGGCTTGCCATAGACTGTGGTCTTCTAAGTTGAGAGTTGATAGTCTTTCGGACCATTGCTGGTTGCGGTGCTCAGTGAGCGCGACTTTCAACTCTCTTTGTAGTCTGTTGAGCAGCCTCCTTGTGTTTCTGTTGCCTGTGAGTTTCCACTCTTTGGCGATCCTGTTCTTGTGTCTTATTTGTGCGAGCAGGTGCTGGGGAAGTTGCCTGGGGCGGGGGAGACCCGCTGGCGCAGGCGTGGCTTCCTCAGCTGCTTGCAGGATCGCTTTCGTGAGGTCTTCCAGCGTTTGCTCGACAGTGTCTGCTGTTGGAGGCGGGGCTTGGGTCAGTTCTGTAGCTATATTGGCGCGGAACTGTTCCCAATTTGTGCGTTTGTGTGTGATTGTTCGCTGTGGGATAGAGAGCCATTCTCCCATATCGACCTCGAGAATGACAGGGTTGTGGTCCGACGACATTCTGTTCATTGAACTTGCGGACACAAACCCCATGATGTGTTTTGTGAGGGCAATGTCGAGGACATCCGCCCTGTTCCCGTTTTTCGGGAAGTGGGTGGGTTCCTCTGGGCCCCACACTTGGAACTGATGCGTGCGCGCGAGTCGTTGCAGTTGTCGACCAGCTCTATTACTTACTCTTGAGTGCCAGTCTGCGTGTTTGGCGTTGAGGTCTCCTCCTATTAGGAGCTTGCCTCGTATTTGGCTTAATGCAGCTATGTCGTCCTCTTCAAGCGTTGGGGAAGGGGGGCGGTAGGCTGCAACGACTGTGAGGGGTCCAGTTACGGTGGCTATTTGTATTGCGACCGTTTCTATCTGTTGGGTTGCTGGTGGGTACACCTGGTGGTGTTCTATGCCTCGTTTGACGTATACTGCGACCCCGCCTCCTGCGGTGGGCCGATCGCGTCTGTAACAATTGTAATTTGGTACAGATGCTCTTACCCCTGGTTTGAGGTGTGTTTCGGCTACTAGGCATACGTCAATGTTTTCCTCTTTTATGAATTCTCTAAATTCGAGGGCTTGGTTGAATAGACCGTCTGCGTTGAAGACGCAGATTTTGAGACCTTGTATGTTTGGTCGTCTATCCATGGTGGGGAGTTGGGTTTCCTGCGTTAGTCGCTGAATGCTGCGACTGCTCGGCTGCCGAAGCGAGTTCGGCTGGGAGGCGCGTGATGTTGGCAAGAACGTTGACCAAGTGGGTCATCTGTTCTTGCAGCATTTTGATGGACGATGCGAGTCCCTGAATGGTGGCGTCCTCGGCTGCTTTATGCAGACTGGGCTTGGGGGGGCGCGGAGGGGCTTCCCTAGGCGATTCTCCGTTACCAGGAACCTGGTTTGGGTCGGGTGGTTGGGGTGGTTTGCTGGGATCGCCTACAGTTGCTGAGTATGTGCGCGATGCGTACACTCTGGTTGTTTGTTGTCTGAACTGTCGGTAGGGGGGCGGTTGTTGGGGTGCCGTTTTATTTGCCGTTCTTTGGGAACGGTCGCCGTAATTTTGCTTTCCTCTGTGGCGATTCCTGGCCTGTCGATATGCAGGGCACCCTAGGTAGCTGGCAGGGTGTGCTCCTCTGCAGTTGCAACACGATTCCTTGCCTTCCCCCCTTGGTACCCTGCATTCGTCATACGTGTGATGCTCTCCGCATCTGACGCATCTCATAGGCATACCGCAGTCTCTTGCTAGGTGTCCTATTTCCTGGCAGTTGAAGCATCTACCAGGCCCTGACTTCTTTTTCAGTTTTTCGGGAGTTACTTCCACTGCCAGGATTCTCTCCACCTCCCAAATTTTCCTGTTCTGAGCTGAGTCTGGGAGGGTTACTGTGTGGAGGGGCCATGGTCTTTTTGGGTGGGTCTTTACCACCGAGCTTACCTCGAAGCCTTCTTCCTCGAGGAATGTTTTAATGTCTGCCGTGTTTGTTTTGTGCGGCATGCCACGGAACACTACCTTGATGGGCTTCTTGGCCGCTATTGGAAAGGTGTAGTAGTGGATTTTTTGATTTTGTAGCATTTGTTTGACTTGCTTGTATTCGTCAACAGTTTTCAGTGTTACTTTGATTTTGTCCTCCCCTGTGGTTTTTACGGTGAATTTACTGTCTCCTATAACTTGTTTGATCATGTCGTGGATAGTTTTATACGATTGTTCGAATTGGATGACTAGGGGGGGGGATTCTATATTTTGTCGTCTCTTCATCTGTTGTTTTCGTGTTGTAATTTGGTGTTGTGTCCGGTGCCGCTGTGTCGGTGTTTTGCTCGTCTATTGTGTCGTACCTGTTGTGTGTTGTGACAGGTGTGTGTGTGGCGGAAGTGGAGGGACGACTGACTGTTCTTTTGGCGAGTATGAAGCCATCCTCGTCTGCGTCTGTAGTGTGCACGTCGGCGTGGGCGAGTTCGACGTCCGTCGTGACGGCCCGTTGCGGCCCGCCGGTCGCGGACATTTCATTGTGCCGCGGCCCGCCGGTCGCCCGCTCCGCCACGGCAGGCGCCTCGCCACGCGGTGCGCGGTCTGTGCCGCTCCGCTCCTGCACGTGTTCGGGTGACGCGGTCGGCTCGGGCAGCCGGCCGCATACCTGAGGGCTTTGTTCGCGCGCGCGGTCGCCCTCCCCGCTTCCGGGGTGGGCGGCCGCCTTTGTGTGGTGTTGGTGAGCGCTCGCTTGTGCGGTCTGCTGCTCCGCGCTAGGGTCTGCGGGCAGGTGTGAAATTTTCCGTTTGCGTGTTCGTGTTAGCGTCTGCTTCTGTTTTGTCCTTGTTGGGGAGCCGCGCGGTTTTTTGGTGGTGGTCTTTTTTTGGCGCGCTCCGCTGCTCGGTTTCGGTGATCGTGTTGGTGTTGGTTTTGGTGTTTCCTCTTTATGTGTTTTCGGTTTCAGCGCTCTTTCGAGACGCCGTTCGTATTTTTGTCTGTCTTTGCCCGTGAGTCCCGCGATTGCGTTAGCAAGCAGAAGCTTGGACTTCGGGCTGATTTCGACCTGGCAGTCCGTATGGTCTGTCCTTTGGACCGCGTAGCTGCCAGGTGTCTCTGTGTTCCTTGTGACCGTGAGGATCACTGGGGACTGTGTTATTTGCTCCATGTCCGGACGAAAACGGGAGGCTGCCAAGTGAATGTCAGTCACCGCCTTGGTTGGCACCGTTAGGTTTCCAGCAGGTTGTTCTGACCCTAACAAGCCTATCACGCGCGGGTAACTGGCCATCGACCAGGCCCTGGCGTGCAGTATGCCCTAACTTAGGAGGAGCAGAGCTATTCTCTGCGGCAGCAGGAGTACCTGTGCGGCTGAGGCGCTCGACGTGGCCGGAAAAACGGCGCGCGACAACAGGAAGGCGCGCACCAAACCGCGCCAACAACAGTCCGCCAAACACAACGACGAGTTTTGCCCACCAGACGCCGTCTTAGGTGCTGGTGCCAGTTCGCAATGAGTGCCCGTCTACGTTTTAATAAAAACGCATCCGAGTTCACCCCTTGTTTGTCTCCCGTACAAGCGGGGGCCTATGGCTTTGTGTCACAGACTGACAGAGACGATGCTCGATGCCAGACTGCCACGCAGCGAATGGCGGCGCCGCCAGGGGTGGGGGTCCTTTATGCTCTCGGGTGCGGCGGCCGGTTGCGCTCGCGGCCCATTGGTCGGCGGCCGCAACGGGGCGAGCTGGTAAAGGTGCGGCGGCGGGGCGCGCTGGGTGCCACTGTGTGGGGAGACGCTGACTAGAGCGGAGCGCTTGCTACTGGTGTTGCTGCCGTACGTTCACGTTCTTGTTTGAGATGCCGCCCAAGACTAGCGGGAAGGCCGCCAAGAAGGCTGGCAAGGCTCAGAAGAACATTTCGAAGGGCGACAAGAAGAAGAAGCGCAAGAGGAAGGAGAGCTATGCCATCTACATCTACAAGGTGCTGAAGCAGGTGCACCCTGACACGGGCATCTCGTCGAAGGCGATGAGCATCATGAACAGCTTCGTGAACGACATTTTCGAGCGCATCGCGGCCGAGGCGTCCCGCCTGGCGCACTACAACAAGCGCTCGACCATCACGTCCCGCGAGATCCAGACCGCTGTGCGGCTGTTGCTGCCTGGCGAGCTGGCCAAGCACGCCGTGAGCGAGGGCACGAAGGCGGTGACCAAGTACACGAGCTCCAAGTAAGGAGGTGGCTCTGGAATGGAAGGAGAGAAGGCTCCTCCGTTGCGAGAGCGGCAAAAACGGCCCTTTTCAGGGCCACCAAATGGCCTTTGCGGGAAGGGCGGAATTGTTGTTGTTGTTGTTGTTGTTGTTTTGTGTGTGAGTGGGTGGACGGCGGCAATAGCTACCGCTTTGGTTGCGACGCGACGGGGTGGGGTGGCCGATGCGATGAATTTGATTGATGGGGGCGCGTCGCGTGTTGCGGGGTACGGCCACGGTGTGACGTGGAATGGAGGCACGTGCGCACAACTCGTTGGTGTTACCTGTCTGCGAGGTGGGGGAAGTGCGATCGGTGATGTGTCCTTTGGATGGAGGTGCCGGTTAGTTACGTGACGGATGGAAACGAAACGCGATTGTTGGGAATGTCAGTGTGTAACGACGGCCGTTTTTTCGGGTCGGTTTGCACGCCATACATGGCTAGGGTGAGATGTGTCTGTAAATGCTGCAGCGTGGAGGCGTGTGAGTGACGTTTAAATGAACGCGCATTGAGACACCAATGTGTATTGCATTGTACGGGCGACACGCACGATGATGTACCTTCCCTCCGACTCTGATTTCGATAGTCGTGTCTGACTGACTGTGTCTGCTTGTGCGTACGACGCACGCACACCGACGTCGTCATTGAAGATGCATGCACGCGTGTCCAGTCCAGTGCAGTACAGTACAGTACAGTAAGCGCGACGCTAGAAGACGACGGTCGCTTTGGCGAATGTGCGCACACGTGTTTGTGTGTGTCGGTGATGTGGTCCGATCCGTCGCCTCTGGGAAACTGTCGATCGGCGCGGTACACCGGCATCACGCAACGGTACGTCTTGAACACCCGTCATACCGTCGCGCTGAGAACGGTTACCGAAAGGTGAACCTCTGTGATCGGTCGAATGTCTGGGCAGAACGTGAGGAGAGAATGGTGGAGGAAAGGACAGAGGGGAAAAAAAAAAGTAGAGAGAGAGAGAAAAAAGAAAAAAAAACCAAACAAAACGGAGAAACGCGGTGTAGAGCAACGGAACGTTCCCGTGTCGGAGGTGTATTGTAGCCGCACTGAAATGCGTGTAACGGCGCGGCGGCAAGTGTCTGCCGTGGTGAACGTTACCTTTGACGGCTGAATTGTGTGCGTTGCGTTGCTTTGCTTTGCTTTCCCGGATGTGTATGTAACGTTCGTTGAGATGGTTCTGAGGAAGAATGTACGACAGTGCCCGTGCCGTCTATGTTCGTGTGCAAAGCCATTGTGTGTGTACGGAATGATGTCTGTAGGTGTTAGTGAACATGTTTTACCAGTGGGGGAAATGGATCGTCGATGGTTGCCGTCACGGTCGAGACAACGCACGCACGCACCCTCCCTCCCTCCCTCCCTCCCTACATGAAGGTGTCGAGAAAGTGTGTTAACTGGGGTTTGTTTGTCTTTCGTTAAAGGGAAGGGACGAGAGAGAGAGAGAGAGAGAGAGAGAGAGAGAGAGAGAGAGAGAGAGAGAGAGAGAGAGAGAGAGAGAGAGAGAGAAGCGAAGTGGGGATAGTGCGTTCATTTTGTGTGTGTGTTGTTTCGAGAATTGCGTCCGGGAATGGCGGTGGGCGTGCCCTGCATGTGGCCCGGAAGGCTGTTCGTTTCGCGGTAGTGTGTGGACAGGGGAGGGGCACGCGTAACGCTGCTGGCATGGCATGGCATGGCATTCGGGAGATGGGAGGGGGCAAACGAAGAAAACAAGAAGCGGGGGCTATAAAGACGGGGAGGGGCGCGGTGTGGGTGGCTTGCGCTGCGCTCGGCTGGCGCGTGCGGCGTTGTTTTTGTGCAAAAGAAGAGAAAACGAATGGGTTGCCGGGAGGGGGCCGTTGTTGTGTTGTGGTGTAGCCGCAGACGCGGCCGTCAGTGAACGTGGTGAGACCGACGGATGCGGGAGGGGCGGGGGCGGTGGTGAGAGCGGGGAAAACACTAGAAGAAGGAGAAAAACGCTGCAACCAACATAAAATGAGGCGTTTGTAACCTGCCAGCAACAAAACAACAACAAAAAAAAGGTCTATCAACATTGAATGTAAATGGAAATGGACCCAAGTGTAACCTCCCCGCACAAATAGTCGTAAGTAAGTGAGTGCGTGAATGATGATAAAAATGTGCCAGAATGTTGTTAACGTCCCTAGAAAATGAACGAACGAAGATTGATGGGAAACGCGCGATAATATGATGAATGGAAATAATGAACCATGAACATCTCAAGAGACATAATTGAAAACCCGATAAACGTTGTAAGGGCAGCGCTGGCTGACCTTCGGCCCTGTATTCTGAAACGTCCCCCTTTGAACAACAATGTATACAAAACTGCGCTTAAAGTGACGCACTATATTTTGAGCGCAACGCAATCTGACTATCAAAGATCCCTGCAAAAGAATGGCCCTGAGTAACATTAAAGTACACCTTTCGGAAATCACTTACCTCACAAAAATCGTCATTACTCGAAGTACGGCAATACAGCGAGCACCACTACTGCCAGCTAAATAAGAGATTCAAACTACGGAGGGCACTAACTACTGATAGGGATAGTTAGCAAAGTAAAGATTTTAATAGAGAACAACAAACAATGTATTTACCCTTAATATCATCACAAGTCATAATATATGTAATTTGAAAAGTCCGCCATATCTCTCCTCACATGCACCAGTGCTGGCGGCTCACCCCTAACTGCGCAACGGTACGCGCTGTTCACATCCAGCTATAGCAGGTTCATATGACAACAATGCAAACTGGCCACTGACTGCACACGGCACAGGCAGTGATTTTCACACAGAGCGCTACGTGGCATTACCAATAAAAAAAAATGTAAACAAACAGCCTACGTACAAATCAGAATAAAAAACAAAAAAAAAAAGAGCAAAAGATCGTTACGTCAATGAAAAAAAAAGGCAAAAGAGGAAACAAACTGCATCTATATGTGCTCTTAACTGTAGATACCTGTACACAGCTTCGTGCAATGAATGCCGGCTCACATTGAATTTTTTGATTGTTGGAGGAAATATTCTTTAAATGGAAATGAATGGTTTTACCTTTAAAAAAAAGTTACTTTGGAAACAAAGTATTATTGGGGCATTTTGTTGTGAAGAAAATAGTTACAATTGACATACATTATTAGATTTGCGCAATGCAGCTTCATTACCTTACCTTTTATAACAATATGCATCGTCCCGAACGGAGACCAGAGTCGCGAGAAGAGCACGCCGCCGCCCGCTCAGTACAATCGTCCACTCGCTAATACTGTCGTCGACTGACTACGACCTCTCCCGACCCGCCACATAGAGATGACAACTGTTCCTGCCGACCCGCTACGTGCCACTAGTGTCGTGTGGCGCAGACTAGCGACGATAAGAAACTCTCTGGTCAGAGATTGTGTGGTGCCTCGCCATCGCTGGTAATGAGTACATAGGTGTTTGAGCGCGCGTACCGGAACACGCAGTGCGGAGCCCAGAGACTGTGTTGTCGAGGCCGTCGACGCAGTGCATGTCGGTCGGTCGAGTGCGTGCGGGAGGGCAGAGAGGCAGCGTCGGCACGGAGATGCACGCACGGGGGCTGCGGCGTGGCGCGTTTGCGGTAGGCGCCTTTGGTGGCAACGGCCGGGACAAGCAGCGGTGTATGGTGTGGTGCGGGCCGGACAGGGGCGGCGGAGGAGGAGGAGGAGGCGGCGGCGCGACGATGGCATTGGGGCGGAAACGGGGACGGCGACGGCGGATGTTGAGAGGCGTCACGCGCGGACCGACACAGACGCACAGATAGATAGATAGGAAGAAGAAGGGGCGGCTGGTGAGTGCAATTTAGGCGGTAGACACAAGAGGTCGGCACGGCATTTGCGTGATGTGGCGTTGTGACGGGGTGTGCTCGCTTGCCTCGTTTTGTTGATGCGCGCAGGAAGATGTGCAGAGCAGCGGCGGGCGGCTCGGTTCGGTTTGGCCCGGCGGGCCGCGCTGTTGTCGCGGACGTGAGCGCCCCCTGGCGGGTGGCCGGAGGCGGCGCGGCGTGTTGGACGTGTGGCTGGCGGCAGTGCACAATTGCGAGTGGCTGGCGGTGTGGCGGTTGGCGCGTCGGGCGGCCGAGAGAGAGGAGAGGTATGTGTTTGCGGGCGCGTTTGCTGCGCGGCGTCGTGCAGGGAGGGCGGGCGCTTGTCGACTGTGTGGCGAATTGGCGGCGTTGTGCTCCGGCCGAAGGCGTCGGGGAAAGGAGAGTTGGTCGTGATGTCATGTCGCGCCGTGTCATGTCTGCGAAACGGCTGCCGAGAGGTGTGGTGGTAGCGAGCCGGTCGGTGTCAGTGCGATGGGAATGTGCGTTTGGCGGTTTCGGTGTGCTTTTTGCGGCGTGAGAGTGGGGCGGGCGGGCAGGCGTGCTGTTGTTGGTTCCTTGTGTCTTGTGTGTAGCTTGATGGCAACGTGGAAGGACGCCTGTTTCCAGCCGTGCGTGTGGTTGTCGACGTTGACTGGTTTGGGGCGTGCCGTTGCACGTGCGTGTTTGGGTCGTTGGTGTGCTTTTGGCTGGCTGGCTGGCTGGCTGGCTGGCTGGCTGGCTGGCTGGCTGGCTGGCTGTGTGTACGGTGGATAGTGCAGTAGTTGTGTCGTTGCCACGGGCGTCGGGTGCGGCTGCGCGTAGTGGCGGAAAGGTGTCGCGTGACTTTGTGAATGGAGTGGGGCGGGGAAAGGAGCAGCGTGCCGCTGCGTCGTGGCCGTTAGCCAGAGGCTGTGCTTTGATAGTTTTGTGGACGGTTCGTGCGAGGCGATTTGTTGCCTGCCCTATGTTTGTTTGTTGTTTTTGGAGACGACGACTGGTTGGTGGCGTGCGCGCGAGCGAAGTGGCGGTGTGCGTTTCCCGTGCCGACTGCCGACTGCCGACTGCCGACTGCCGACTGCCGGCTGGCGACAGGTGCGCCGTCGGTGGGGTGGGTGGCCGGCACAAGTAGAGGCGGCGGCGGCGGCGGCGGCGGCGGCGTCGTTGCGGTGTGTTTGTGTTGTCGGCGACAGCTGTTTGTGCGGTGCGTGTGAATGGTGGTGCAAACGTGTGCTGGCGTTGAGGCTGCGACCGCGGCGTGTTGTTGGTTGATGTTGAACAGCGGCTGTGTGCGGTGGTGGTGTTGCCGCACGTGCATCCGGCCCGGCGCGGAAAGCGCAGTTGCGGCGGCCCTTCGGTGCCAGCCACGTCGCGTGAGCGGCGGGTTGCTCTGGTCGACACGTGGTGCTCTGGTTTGTTGTTTGGTGCCCTTTGGCCGGTGGGTGGTCCGTGTGTCTCGGTATCTGGTCGTGGTCGTGCTGCCCGTTTGTCGGCGTTGTCTGTGGCTTCGCTTTTGTTTTTGTTTTTGCGGCGTGCCGACGACCCGACGCGACCTTTACACCCAAAGTGTGGCGCCCGAAGGTGAACCAACGTAATCCGACCTCGGCGCTTAAGCTCTAAGCCTAAGCTGAGCGAACCGAACCTGTGTAGCGTTGCGTAGCGTGAGGTGAGGTGCGGTGAGGTCAGCCTCAGCGCCAAGTAAGCCAAGCTGTCCGGCCGTGAGGTGGGTGGGTGGGTGGGTGGGTAGGTAGGTGCGGCTGCTGCGGCCACCTGACGCCCGACGTGTGTTTGAATGCTTAACCTAAGTTTGAGGCTTAACCTAACCCAAGTGGCCTTAACCTAACCTAACCTAACCTAACCTAACCTCGGACGCCCGACGTGTGGTTTGAATGCTTAACCTAAGTTTGACGCTTAACCTAACACCGACCCTTAACCTAACCCAAGTGCCCCTAACCTAACCTAACCTAACCTAACCTTAATGTAACGTAACCTAACCTAACCTCTGACGCCTGACGTGTGTTTTGAATGCTTAACCTAACCCAAGTGCCCTTAACCCAACCCACGTCCACCGAACCTAACCGAGACGTGTGAACCTAATGTCTAACTCGTAACGCGTGATGTTGGCTGTCGTGTGTGCTGACGGCAGATTGGGTTGGTCTGTAGTTGCGGATTTCGGTTTGCCTCGGGCGAGGGGTTGGCTCGTAAGCGGCGAGGGGCGCTCCGGCGGAGCATGTTGCTTTGCAGGCGGCGCCCGTTTTTTGCGGCGGGCACAATTGAAATTGTTGGGAAACGAACGAAAGGGCTGTGAATGTTGGCGGGCGAGAGGAGGAGGACGTGGCCCGACGGCTGCGGGCCGATCGGGAAACGGTGGGAGGGCGATGGGGCGGCGGAGGTGCGTTTGCACGGCCGTCATCGCCGCACGCCTCCTCTTGTGTGGCTGTGGCGCCGGCCGCGCTGGCCGGGCTGCCGCGGCGACGGTGTGGGGCCTTTGCCGAAGGTTTGGCCATTGTGGCCGGTCGCCGGCTGGGGCTGTGGGGGCGGCATTTGGGCGTGGGCGGCGATTCTCGGCGGGCCGACCCAGGCTGTAGCGCGCGGTGGCTGCAGTTTGGCCGTGGTTTGCGGCGCTGCCGTGGCGACTGGTTGGCGACTGTGGTGTGGCTGTGTGTAGCCCCATCCTCGGTGGTTTGAAAGGCGCGGGTGGTTGTGGCGCAGGTGTGGGGCTGCTCCGCACAGGCTGTCGGACGTTGGGCGGTAGCAAGCGCGGGAGGCGCGGCGCGGCGGCGCGCAGAGTGGCGGCCGCTCTCTCGGCCGTCCGCGCCCGCCCGCGACACTGGCTGGGCCTGTGGCGCGAGGCGGCTATTCCTCTGCTGTGCGCTCCGCTCGCTGCGTGTCTCTTCTCGCTCTCGCTGCTCGCTGTGTTGTGTGTTAACGCGCGTCGTCGAAATGGCAGATCAGGCGGCTACGAACGAGACTGCTGCGGCACCCGCCGCCACCGGCACTACGAAGAAGGCAAAGTCTGCGTCGTCTGCGAAGAAGCCGCGCGCCAAGCCTGCGCACCCGCGCACCTCTGAGATGGTGACGGCCGCCATCAAGAGTCTGAAGGAGCGCGGCGGATCGTCGCTGCAGGCGATCAAGAAGTACATTGCCGCGCACTACAAGCTGGACGCGGAGAAGCTGGCGCCGTTTATCAAGAAGTACCTCAAGTCGGCCGTGGTGGCGGGCGAGCTGGTGCAGACGAAGGGGAAGGGCGCGTCCGGCTCTTTCAAGCTTGCCGGCGCCGGCGGCGGGGCGGCTGAGGGCGGCAAGGCTCGTGCTGGCGGTGCCAAGAAGAAGCGCGCCGCTCCGGCCAGCAAGGAGAAGAAGGGTGCCCGTGCGGCCGGCGCAAAGAAGGCTGGTGGCGTGAAGGCGGCGACTGGTCGGAAGGCGGGCGCCGCCAAGAAGGCGTCTGCGGCGTCGGCCGCTCCCGCCGGTGCGAAGAAGGCGGCTGCTGCCAAGCCGGCCAAGGCCAAGTCGCCGTCGAAGGCGAAGAAGGCCGCCAAGGTTCCGACGAAGAAGCCGAAGGCGCCGCGCCCGAAGAAGGCGACGACGCCGTCTAAGGCGAAGGCGTCGCCCAAGAAGAAGAAGTAGAGGAGAAGAAGAAAGGAATGGGAAAGGAAAGGAAGGGTTGGCGGTTGACTCCGTCGTCCCCACCCCCCGTCCCCGTCGTCTAGTGGCGCGCAAGAGACGCGCGGCCCAAAACGGCCCTTCTCAGGGCCATCAAAGCACGTCGGGAAGGTTTTGATTGTCGTGTTGCGGTGTGGTTGTGCCGTCTGGCGTTTCTGTATGCCCGTGTGTGGATACTGTTTGCGTGCCGTGGTGGTTGGATTGCGGGGGGTCGGTGGCGGGTGCGGGCGGCGGTAGCGGTTGCTTGTCGCCGTTTTTGGTCGCGGCCGGCCGACGGTTGGTTTGTGTCATGTTGTTTGAATACTTTGGTTTGTCTGTCTGTTTGCCTGCCTTCTCCTCGGATGTGTCTTGTCTTGGTTGTGTGTGTGTTCTTGCAACGGGGGCGGGGGACGTTGAGATGTGGAAAGGGTCGGTGGCGTTGGACGAGCCTGCGTGCCTGGCTGGCCGTTGGTGCGGGTTTTTGTTTTGTTTGTTTGTTTGTTTCGAAACGAAGCGGCGGCCGGCCAGCCACCCGTGTGGTTGACGGCGTCGGCCGATGGGTGTTGTGCGCTTTGAGCGCCGCGCCGGGGAGGGATGATGTTGATTGATTGTTGCGCGCGCCAGCAAGCTGGCAGAGGAGAGCGGCTGTGGCGGACGGACGGGAAGTGGAAGCGGTGTTTTGTCTTTGGTTCTCTGGTTGTGGGGCGAGAGGCGACCGACAAAGTTTGCTCGCGACGGAGTGATGTTAGTGGCCCTTAAAAGGGCCGTTTTGTTTGTTTGCGTGCGTGGGCGGTGCCCAGCGGCTGGCGCGGTGTTTAGGCGCGCTCGCCGCGGATGCGGCGCGCGAGCTGGATGTCCTTGGGCATGATGGTGACGCGCTTGGCGTGGATTGCGCACAGGTTGGTGTCTTCGAAGAGGCCGACGAGGTAGGCCTCGCTGGCCTCCTGCAGGGCCATGACCGCGGAGCTCTGGAAGCGCAGGTCGGTCTTGAAGTCCTGGGCGATCTCGCGCACTAGGCGCTGGAATGGCAGCTTGCGGATGAGCAGCTCTGTGCTCTTCTGGTAGCGCCTGATTTCTCGCAGGGCGACGGTGCCCGGCCTGTAGCGGTGGGGCTTCTTGACGCCGCCGGTGGCGGGCGCGCTCTTCCTCGCCGCCTTGGTGGCGAGCTGTTTGCGCGGCGCCTTTCCGCCGGTGGACTTGCGGGCCGTTTGCTTTGTGCGGGCCATAGCGGTAGCGGAGCGGCGTGGAGGCGAGCGAGGTGCTGCGTCGGGTGCTGCCTTGACGACACGGGCGCGCGCCAGCCACCGTGGTGCGCTTATATGCCCTCGGTTTGCGCGTGGTGGGGGGAGGGCGGGCCAGAGTCTATATAGGGGGGCTGGCGCGTGCGCTGGGCGCAGACCGTAGCCGACTCGCTAGCGCCGGGTGAGGAGCCAGCCGCTGCAGCAGACGTTTTGCTTGCCTGAGCTTTTTTGAGGATTTAGAAGAGATGACTGGCCGCGGCAAGGGAGGAAAGGGGCTCGGCAAGGGTGGCGCCAAGCGGCACCGCAAGGTGTTGCGCGACAACATCCAGGGCATCACGAAGCCCGCGATCCGCCGCCTGGCTCGCAGGGGCGGCGTGAAGCGCATCTCTGGTCTGATCTACGAGGAGACCCGCGGAGTGCTGAAGGTGTTCCTGGAGAACGTGATCCGCGACGCGGTGACGTACACTGAGCACGCCAAGCGCAAGACTGTGACGGCCATGGACGTGGTGTACGCCCTGAAGAGGCAGGGGCGCACCCTGTACGGTTTCGGCGGTTAGGCGCGTCGCAGCCGGTGTGCTGTGCCGCGTTGGCCTTCCCGCGGCCGTGGGAGAGACGAAAACGGCCCTTTTCAGGGCCACCACACTGTTCGGAAATTGAAAAGTGCGAAAGAGTCTGTGTTGTTGCTGCGTGTGTTGCCTGCCTGCCTGCCTTCTTTCTTTCATTCTTCATTTCGTTTTCGTTTGACTGACGTGACGTGACTGGGAGAAAGGAAAGGAAGCGGGTCTTGCGGCTGTGTGTGCGAGAGAGGGCGTTTTGTGTTTGCTTTGTTTATCGATCGATGGAGATGCCGGGCTGTGTGTTGTTGTTGTTGTTGTTGTGCGAGAGGCGGTGAATATTTGCGCGGTTTGGCTGTGTGTGTTTGCGGCGGCGTTGGAGTTGCCGAGGCAAGGCGTGCCGATAGGCGGCCGGATCAGCTGTTTCGTTTGTTTGGGGCGCGCGGGAGTGGAGGGCGGTGTGTCGACACGCTCCTCTCGCAGTGGTCATTATTGCTGTCGTTGTCTTGTCGTTTGGAAGGCGACTGTGCGTGCGTGGAGGTGCTTGAGGCAAACGAAACAAAACAAGGTGTGTGTGTGTGTGTGTTGGGCCACACGGGCTGTGGACGACAAGATGGCGGCGGCTCTTCTTGTTCTTCTCTCTTTTAGTCCTCTTACCGTTAGAGGGGGAGTTGGTGGAGGTTATTGTCGCCTGTGGACATTTGCTCCTCTTTTCTGTGTGTTGTTCTTATCTTCGGTACTGTGCTTGTTTTCGGACGTTGCTGTTTGTTGAGAGTGATTATGTGTTCTGTCTGTGCTACTGCTGGAGCAGCGACTCTCGGGTCTTGCACATCTGTCCCTGTGGTGTTCATATCGCCCAAGGGTCAAGACGTAACAGTCATTTTCTGACTTCCGCGCGGTGGCGTAGAACGCTTGTGCCAGGGCGCGGAATCGTGTTGTGAGTGGTTCTATGCAGGTCTGCCGCGGGGACGTGTAAGGCCCGTCGTAGAGCGCTCTGCTTTGGACCCTTCTGTAGGCGATGCATCGTCGATCTGGCTGCACAGCCCCATACAGGGCGCGCATATTCCAGTATCGCTACGCCTGTTGCGGGGTCGAGGGAACAGGGTACAGGATGTGCATCCTGGCGTGAGCGTTTGTGCCAAGTTCCCCTATGTGGACACTTGGATGTCAGGCGTGACACCGAGGTACCTCGCAGAATTTCTCCCCCTGCAATCGTAGCAGTTGGTATGGTCTTGTTGCCGGCGGCGGCTGTGGAAGTGACGTTAAAGTAAAGTGCGGCGAGGACGACTGCAATTTTGCTTTGGACGTAGGTTTGTGTGGTGGCCCTGAAAAGGGCCGATTGTTGTGAGCCGGGCCGGCAAAGCGCGTTGCGTGCAGGGGAGCACGCAGCGCTGCTGGGCGGCGGGTCCGCGTGCCGATTGCCTGGCCTCTCTGTTTAGGCCTTCTTCTCGGTCTTCTTTGGCAGCAGGACGGCCTGGATGTTGGGCAGGACACCACCCTGTGCGATGGTGACGCCCGACAGGAGCTTGTTGAGCTCCTCGTCGTTGCGGATGGCAAGCTGCAGGTGGCGCGGGATGATGCGCGTCTTCTTGTTGTCGCGGGCCGCGTTTCCGGCCAGCTCGAGCACCTCAGCCGCGAGGTACTCCATGACGGCGGCGAGGTAGACGGGCGCCCCGGCGCCGACGCGCTCGGCGTAGTTTCCCTTGCGCAGGAGGCGGTGGATTCTGCCGACCGGGAACTGGAGCCCGGCCCTGCTGGAGCGGGACTTTGACTTGCCCTTGACTTTGCCTCCTTTCCGCGTCGGACATGGCGATGGGCTGTGGTGTGAAAACGAGACGAGACGAAGGACGGTGCGAGCCGCAGCGAGTCGAGCAGCGGAGTGGCGGCGCCGCCAGGGGTGGGGGGTCCTTTATGCTCTCGGGTGCGGCGGCCGGTTGCGCTCGCGGCCCATTGGTCGGCGGCCGCAACGGGGCGAGCTGGTAAAGGTGCGGCGGCGGGGCGCGCTGGGTGCCACTGTGTGGGGAGACGCTGACTAGAGCGGAGCGCTTGCTACTGGTGTTGCTGCCGTACGTTCACGTTCTTGTTTGAGATGCCGCCCAAGACTAGCGGGAAGGCCGCCAAGAAGGCTGGCAAGGCTCAGAAGAACATTTCGAAGGGCGACAAGAAGAAGAAGCGCAAGAGGAAGGAGAGCTATGCCATCTACATCTACAAGGTGCTGAAGCAGGTGCACCCTGACACGGGCATCTCGTCGAAGGCGATGAGCATCATGAACAGCTTCGTGAACGACATTTTCGAGCGCATCGCGGCCGAGGCGTCCCGCCTGGCGCACTACAACAAGCGCTCGACCATCACGTCCCGCGAGATCCAGACCGCTGTGCGGCTGTTGCTGCCTGGCGAGCTGGCCAAGCACGCCGTGAGCGAGGGCACGAAGGCGGTGACCAAGTACACGAGCTCCAAGTAAGGAGGTGGCTCTGGAATGGAAGGAGAGAAGGCTCCTCCGTTGCGAGAGCGGCAAAAACGGCCCTTTTCAGGGCCACCAAATGGCCTTTGCGGGAAGGGCGGAATTGTTGTTGTTGTTGTTGTTGTTGTTTTGTGTGTGAGTGGGTGGACGGCGGCAATAGCTACCGCTTTGGTTGCGACGCGACGGGGTGGGGTGGCCGATGCGATGAATTTGATTGATGGGGGCGCGTCGCGTGTTGCGGGGTACGGCCACGGTGTGACGTGGAATGGAGGCACGTGCGCACAACTCGTTGGTGTTACCTGTCTGCGAGGTGGGGAAGTGCGATCGGTGATGTGTCCTTTGGATGGAGGTGCCGGTTAGTTACGTGACGGATGGAAACGAAACGCGATTGTTGGGAATGTCAGTGTGTAACGACGGCCGTTTTTTCGGGTCGGTTTGCACGCCATACATGGCTAGGGTGAGATGTGTCTGTAAATGCTGCAGCGTGGAGGCGTGTGAGTGACGTTTAAATGAACGCGCATTGAGACACCAATGTGTATTGCATTGTACGGGCGACACGCACGATGATGTACCTTCCCTCCGACTCTGATTTCGATAGTCGTGTCTGACTGACTGTGTCTGCTTGTGCGTACGACGCACGCACACCGACGTCGTCATTGAAGATGCATGCACGCGTGTCCAGTCCAGTGCAGTACAGTACAGTACAGTAAGCGCGACGCTAGAAGACGACGGTCGCTTTGGCGAATGTGCGCACACGTGTTTGTGTGTGTCGGTGATGTGGTCCGATCCGTCGCCTCTGGGAAACTGTCGATCGGCGCGGTACACCGGCATCACGCAACGGTACGTCCTTGAACACCCGTCATACCGTCGCGCTGAGAACGGTTACCGAAAGGTGAACCTCTGTGATCGGTCGAATGTCTGGGCAGAACGTGAGGAGAGAATGGTGGAGGAAAGGACAGAGGGGAAAAAAAAAAGTAGAGAGAGAGAGAAAAAAGAAAAAAAAACCAAACAAAACGGAGAAAACGCGGTTGTAGAGCAACGGAACGTTCCCGTGTCGGAGGTGTATTGTAGCCGCACTGAAATGCGTGTAACGGCGCGGCGGCAAGTGTCTGCCGTGGTGAACGTTACCTTTGACGGCTGAATTGTGTGCGTTGCGTTGCTTTGCTTTGCTTTCCCGGATGTGTATGTAACGTTCGTTGAGATGGTTCTGAGGAAGAATGTACGACAGTGCCCGTGCCGTCTATGTTCGTGTGCAAAGCCATTGTGTGTGTACGGAATGATGTCTGTAGGTGTTAGTGAACATGTTTTACCAGTGGGGGAAATGGATCGTCGATGGTTGCCGTCACGGTCGAGACAACGCACGCACGCACCCTCCCTCCCTCCCTCCCTCCCTACATGAAGGTGTCGAGAAAGTGTGTTAACTGGGTTTGTTTGTCTTTCGTTAAAGGGAAGGGACGAGAGAGGAGAGAGAGAGAGAGAGAGAGAGAGAGAGAGAGAGAGAGAGAGAGAGAGAGAGAGAGAGAGAGAGAGAAGCGAAGTGGGATAGTGCGTTCATTTTGTGTGTGTGTTGTTTCGAGAATTGCGTCCGGGAATGGCGGTGGGCGTGCCCTGCATGTGGCCCGGAAGGCTGTTCGTTTCGCGGTAGTGTGTGGACAGGGGAGGGGCACGCGTAACGCTGCTGGCATGGCATGGCATGGCATTCGGGAGATGGGAGGGGGCAAACGAAGAAAACAGAAGCGGGGGCTATAAAGACGGGGAGGGGCGCGGTGTGGGTGGCTTGCGCTGCGCTCGGCTGGCGCGTGCGGCGTTGTTTTTGTGCAAAAGAAGAGAAAACGAATGGGTTGCCGGGAGGGGGCCGTTGTTGTGTTGTGGTGTAGCCGCAGACGCGGCCGTCAGTGAACGTGGTGAGACCGACGATGCGGGAGGGGCGGGGGCGGTGGTGAGAGCGGGGAAAACACTAGAAGAAGGAGAAAAACGCTGCAACCAACATAAAATGAGGCGTTTGTAACCTGCCAGCAACAAAACAACAACAAAAAAAAGGTCTATCAACATTGAATGTAAATGGAAATGGACCCAAGTGTAACCTCCCGCACAAATAGTCGTAAGTAAGTGAGTGCGTGAATGATGATAAAAATGTGCCAGAATGTTGTTAACGTCCCTAGAAAATGAACGAACGAAGATTGATGGGAAACGCGCGATAATATGATGAATGGAAATAATGAACCATGAACATCTCAAGAGACATAATTGAAAACCCGATAAACGTTGTAAGGGCAGCGCTGGCTGACCTTCGGCCCTGTATTCTGAAACGTCCCCTTTGAACAACAATGTATACAAAACTGCGCTTAAAGTGACGCACTATATTTTGAGCGCAACGCAATCTGACTATCAAAGATCCCTGCAAAAGAATGGCCCTGAGTAACATTAAGTACACCTTTCGGAAATCACTTACCTCACAAAAATCGTCATTACTCGAAGTACGGCAATACAGCGAGCACCACTACTGCCAGCTAAATAAGAGATTCAAACTACGGAGGGCACTAACTACTGATAGGGATAGTTAGCAAAGTAAAGATTTTAATAGAGAACAACAAACAATGTATTTACCCTTAATATCATCACAAGTCATAATATATGTAATTTGAAAAGTCCGCCATATCTCTCCTCACATGCACCAGTGCTGGCGGCTCACCCCTAACTGCGCAACGGTACGCGCTGTTCACATCCAGCTATAGCAGGTTCATATGACAACAATGCAAACTGGCCACTGACTGCACACGGCACAGGCAGTGATTTTCACACAGAGCGCTACGTGGCATTACCAATAAAAAAAAATGTAAACAAACAGCCTACGTACAAATCAGAATAAAAAACAAAAAAAAAAGAGCAAAAGATCGTTACGTCAATGAAAAAAAAAGGCAAAAGAGGAAACAAACTGCATCTATATGTGCTCTTAACTGTAGATACCTGTACACAGCTTCGT
>NW_026046364.1:0-101874 GCF_023864275.1 Schistocerca cancellata
GTGGGAGAGACGAAAACGGCCCTTTTCAGGGCCACCACACTGTTCGGAAATTGAAAAGTGCGAAAGAGTCTGTGTTGTTGTTGCTGCGTGTGTTGCCTGCCTGCCTTCTTTCTTTCTTTCTTTCATTCTTTTCATTTCGTTTGCGTTTGAGTGACGTGACGTGACTGGGAGAAAGGAAAGGAAGCGGGTCTTGTGGCTGTGTGTGTGCGCGAGAGAGGGCGTTGTGTGTTTGTTTTGTTTATCGATCGATGGAGACGCCGGGCTGTGTGTTGTTGTTGTTGTGCGAGAGGCGGTGAATATTTGCGTGGTTTTGGCTGTGTGTTTGCGGCGGCGTTGGAGTTGCCGAGGCAAGGCGTGCCCATAGGCGGCCGGATCAGCTGTTTCGTTTGTATGGGGCGCGCGGGAGTGGAGGGCGGTGTGTCGACACGCTCGTTTAACAGTGGTGATTATTGCTGTCGTTGTCGTTGTCGTTTGGAAGGCGACTGTGCGTGCGTGGAGGTGCTTGAGGCAAACGAAACGAAACAAAACAAGGGAAATGTGTGTGTGTGTGTGTGTGTGTGTGTGTTGGGCCACACGGGCTGTGGACGACAAGATGGCGGCGGCTCTTCTTGTTCTTCTCTCTTTTAGTCCTCTACCGTTAGAGGGGGGAGTTGGTGGAGGTTATTGTCGCCTGTGGACATTTGCTCCTCTTTTCTGTGTGTTGTTCTTATCTTTGGTAGTGTGCTTTTTCGGACGTTGCTGTTTTGTTTGAGAGTGATTATGTGTTCTGTTTGTGCTACCGCTGGAGTAGCGACTCGGGTCTTGCACATCTGTCCCTGTGGTGTTCATATTGCCCAAGGGTCAAGACGTAATAGTCATTTTCTGAATTCCGCGCGGTGGCGTAGAACGCTTGTGCCAGGGCGCGGAACCGTGTTGTGGGTGGTTCTAGGCAGGTGTGCCGCGGGGACGTGTGAGGCCCGTCGTAGAGCGCTCCGCTTTGGACCCTTCTGTAGGCGACGCATCGTCGATCTGGCTGCATAGCCCCATACAGGGCGCGCATATTCCAGTATCGCTACCCGCTACCCCTGTTGCGGGGTCGAGGGAACAGGGGTTACAGGATCTGCATCCTGGCGTGAGCGTTTGTGCCAAGTTCCCCTATGTTGACACTTCGATGTCAGGCGGCTGTGGAAGTGAAGTTAAAGTAAAGTAAAGCAAAGCGCGGCGAGGACGACTGAAATTTTGCTTTGGACGTAGGTTTGTGTGGTGGCCCTGAAAAGGGCCGATTGTTGTGAGCCGAGCCGGGCCGGCAAAGCGCGTTGCGTGCAGGGGAGCACGCAGCGCTGCTGGGCGGCGGGTCCGCGTGCCGATTGCCTGGCCTCTCTGTTTAGGCCTTCTTCTCGGTCTTCTTTGGCAGCAGGACGGCCTGGATGTTGGGCAGGACACCACCCTGTGCGATGGTGACGCCCGACAGGAGCTTGTTGAGCTCCTCGTCGTTGCGGATGGCAAGCTGCAGGTGGCGCGGGATGATGCGCGTCTTCTTGTTGTCGCGGGCCGCGTTTCCGGCCAGCTCGAGCACCTCAGCCGCGAGGTACTCCATGACGGCGGCGAGGTAGACGGGCGCCCCGGCGCCGACGCGCTCGGCGTAGTTTCCCTTGCGCAGGAGGCGGTGGATTCTGCCGACCGGGAACTGGAGCCCGGCCCTGCTTGAGCGGGACTTTGACTTGCCCTTGACTTTGCCTCCCTTTCCGCGTCCGGACATGGCGATGCGCTGTGGTGTAAAAAAACGAGACGAGACGAACGACGGTGCGAGCCGCAGCGAGTCGAGCAGCGGAGTGGCGGCGCCGCCAGGGGTGGGGGTCCTTTATGCTCTCGGGTGCGGCGGCCGGTTGCGCTCGCGGCCCATTGGTCGGCGGCCGCAACGGGGCGAGCTGGTAAAGGTGCGGCGGCGGGGGCGCGCTGGGTGCCACTGTGTGGGGAGACGCTGACTAGAGCGGAGCGCTTGCTGCTGGTGTTGCTGCCGTACGTTCACGTTCTTGTTTTGAGATGCCGCCCAAGACTAGCGGGAAGGCCGCCAAGAAGGCTGGCAAGGCTCAGAAGAACATTTCGAAGGGCGACAAGAAGAAGAAGCGCAAGAGGAAGGAGAGCTATGCCATCTACATCTACAAGGTGCTGAAGCAGGTGCACCCTGACACGGGCATCTCGTCGAAGGCGATGAGCATCATGAACAGCTTCGTGAACGACATTTTCGAGCGCATCGCGGCCGAGGCGTCTCGCCTGGCGCACTACAACAAGCGCTCGACCATCACGTCCCCGCGAGATCCAGACCGCTGTGCGGCTGTTGCTGCCTGGCGAGCTGGCCAAGCACGCCGTGAGCGAGGGCACGAAGGCGGTGACCAAGTACACGAGCTCCAAGTAAGGAGGTGGCTCTGGAATGGAAGGAGATCCTCCGTTGCGAGAGCGGCAAAACGGCCCTTTTCAGGGCCACCAAATGGCCTTTGCGGGAAGGGCGGAATTGTTGTTGTTTTTGTTTTGTTTTGTGTGTGAGTGGGTGGACGGCGGCAATAGCTACCGCTTTGGTTGCGACGCGACGCGACGGGGTGGGGTGGCCGATGCGATGAATAATTTGATTGTTTAGGGGGCGCGTCGCGTGTTGCGGGGTACGGCCACGGTGTGACGTGGAATGGAGGCACGTGCGCACAACTCGTTGTCTGCGAGGGGGGGGGGGGGGGGGGTTGAAGTGCGATCGGTGATGTGCCCTTTGGATGGAGGTGCCGGTTAGTTACGTGACGGGTGGAAACGAAACGCGATTGTTGGGAATGTCAGTGTGTAACGACGGCCGTTTGCGGGTCGGTTTGCACGCCATATATGGCGAGGGTGAAATGTGTCTGTAAATGCAGCGTGGAGGCGTGTGAGTGACGTTTAAATGTGAACGCGCAATGAGACACCACTGTGTATTTGCATTGTGCGGGCGACACGCACGATGATATGTACCTTTCCCCCGACTCTGATTTCGATAGTCGTGTCTGACTGACTGTGTCTGCTTGTGTGCGTACGACGCACGCACACCGACGTCGTCATTGAAGATGCATGCTCGCGTGTCCAGTGCAGTACAGTAGAGTAAGCGCGACGCTAGAAGACGACGGTCGCTTTGGCGAATGTGCGTACACGTGTTTGTGTGTATGTCGGTGATGTGGTCCGATCCGTCGCCTCTGGGAAACTGTCGATCGGCGCGGTACACCGGACGTCGTGAACACCCGTCATACCGTCGCGCTGAGAACGGTTACCGAAAGGTGAACGAACCTCTGATCGGTCGAATGTCTGGGCAGAACGTGAGGAGAGAATGGTGGAGGGAAGGAGAGAGGGGAAAAAAAAAGAAAAATAGAGAGAGAGAAAACGGAAAAAAAAGAACCAAACAAAACGGAGAAACGCAGTGTAGAGCAACGGAACGTTCCCGTGTCGGAGGTGTATTGTAGCCGCACTGAAATGCGTGTAACGGCGCGGCGGCAAGTGTCTGCCGTGGTGAACGTTACCTTTGACGGCTGAATTGTGCGTTGCGTTGCTCTTTGCTTTCCCGGATGTGTATGTAACGTAACGTTCGTTGAGATGGTTCTGAGGAAGAATGTAAGACAGTGCCCGTGCCGTCTGTGTTCGTGTGCAAAGCCATTGTGTGTGTGTGTGTGTGTGTGTGTGTGTGTGTGTGTGTGTGTGTGTGTGTGTGTGTGTGTGTGTGTGTGTGGCGTCCGGGAATGGCGGTGGGCGTGCCCTGCATGTGGCCCGGAAGGCTGTTCGTTTCGCGGTAGTGTGTGGACAGGGGAGGGGCACGCGTAACGCTGCTGGCATGGCATGGCATTCGGAGATGGAGGGGGCAAACGAAGAAAACAAGACGCGGAGGCTATAAAGACGGGGAGGGGCGCGGTGGTGGGTGGCTTGCGCTGCGCTCGGCTGGCGCGTGCGGCGTTGTTTTTGTGCAAGAGAAGAGAAAACGAATGGGTTGCCGGGAGGGGGCCGTTGTGGTGTAGCCGCAGACGCGGCTGTCAGTGAACGTGGTGAGACCGACGGATGCGGGAGGGGCGGGGGCGGGGAAAACACTAGAAGAAAGAAGGAGAAAAACGCTGCTGCAACCAACATGAAATGAGGCCTTTTGTAACCTGCCAGCAACAAAAGAACAACAAAAAGAAAGGTCTATCAACATTGAATGTAAATGGAAATGGACCCAAGTGTAAACCTCCCCGCACAAATAGTCGTAAATGTGCCAGAATGTTGTTAACGTCCCTAGAAAATGAACGAACGAAGATTGATGAGAAACGCGCGATAATATGATGAATGGAAATAATGAACCATGAACATCTCAACAGACATAATTGAAAACCCGATAAACGTTGTAAGGGCAGCGCTGGCTGACCTGACCTTCGGCCCTGTGTATTCTGAAACGTCCCCCTTTGAACAACCAATGTATACAAAACTGTGCTTAAACTGACACACAATATTTTGAGCGCAACGCAATCTGACTATCAAAGATCCCTGCAAAAGAATGGCCCTGAGTAACATTAAAGTACACCTGTCGGAAATCACTTACCTCACAAAAAGCTTCATTACTCGAACTACTGCAATACAGCGAGCACCACTGCTGCCAGCTAAATAAGAGATTCCAAACTACGGAGGGCACTAACTACCGATGGGGATAGTTAGCAAAGTAAAGATGTTTCATAGAGAACAACAAACAATGTATTTACCCTTAATATCATCACCAGTCATAATATATGTAATTTGAAAAGTCCGCCATCTCTGTCGTCACGTGCACCAGTGCTGGCGGCCCACCCCTAACTGCGCAACGCTACGCGCTGTTCACATCCAGCTATAGCAGTTCATGACAACAATGCAAACTAGCCACAGACTGCACACAGCACAGGCGGTGATTTTCACGCGGAGCGCTACGTGGCATTACCAATATAAAAATCTAAACAAACAGCGTACGTACAAATTAGAATAAAAAGAGCAAAAGATCGTTACGTCAAAAAACAAAAACAAAAAAGACAAAAGAGAAGAAACAAACTGCATCTATATGTGCTCTTAACTGTAGATACCTGTACACAGCGTCGTGCAATGAATGCCGGCTCACATTTAATTTTGATTGTTGGAGGAAATGCGTAGGAAATATTCTTTAAATGGAAATGAATGGTTGTACTTTAAAAAAAAAGTTAGTTTGGAAACAAAGTATTATTGGGGCATTTTGTTGTGAAGAAAATAGTTACAATTGACATACAGTATTAGATTTGCGCAATGCAGCTTCATTACCTTACCTGTAATAACAATATGCATCGTCCCGAACGGAGACCAGAGTCGCGAGAAGAGCACGCCGCCGCCCGCTCAGTACAATCGTCCACTCGCTAATACTGTCGACTGACTAGTACCTCTCCCGACCCGCCACATATAGATGGCAACTGTTCCTGCCGACCCGCTACGTGCTACTAGTGTCGTGTGGCGCAGACTAGCGGCGATAAGAAACGCTCTGGTCAGAGATTGTGTCGTGCCTCGCCATCGCTGGTAACGAGTACATACGTGTTTCAGCGCGCGTACCGGAAGACGCAGTGCGGAGCCAGAGACTGTGTTGTCGAGGCCGTCGGCGCAGTGCATGTCGGTCGGTCGAGTGCGTGCGGGAGGGCAGAGAGGCAGCGTCGGCACGGAGATGCACGCACGGGGGCTGCGGCGTGGCGCGTTTGCGGTAGGCGCCTTTGGTGGCAACGGCCGGGACAAGCAGCGGTGTATGGTGTGGTGCGGGCCGGACAGGGGCGGAGGAGGAGGAGGAGGCGGCGGCGCGACGATGGCATTGGGGCGGAAACGGGGACGGGGACGGCGACGGCGGATGTTGAGAGAGAGGCGTCACGCGCGGACCGACACAGACGCACAGATAGATAGATAGATAGATAGATAGATAGATAGATAGATAGGTAGGAAGAAGAAGGGGCGGCTGGTGAGTGGGTGCAATTTAGGCGGTAGACACAAGAGGTCGGCACGGCATTTGCGTGGTGTGGCGTTGTTACGGGGTGTGCTCGCTTGCCTCGTTTTGTTGATGCGCGCAGGAAGATGTGCAGAGCAGCGGCGGGCGGCTCGGTTCGGTTTGGCCCGGCGGGCCGCGCTGTTGTCGCGGACGTGAGCGCCCCCTGGCGGGTGGCCGGAGGCGGCGCGGCGTGTTGGACGTGTGGCTGGCGGCAGTGCACAATTGCGAGTGGCTGGCGGTGTGGCGGTTGGCGCGTCGGGCGGCCGAGAGAGAGGAGAGGTATGTATGTGTTTGCGGGCGCCTTTGCTGCGCGGCGTCGTGCAGGGAGGGAGGGAGGGCGGGCGGGCGGCTGTCGACTGTGTGTGTGTGTGTGTGTGTGTGTGTGGCGAATTGGCGGCGTTGTGCTCCGGCCGAAGGCGTCGGGAGAGGAGAGTTGGTCGTGATGTCATGTCGCGCCGTGTCATGTTTGCGAAACGGCTGCCGAGAGGTGTGGTGGTAGCGAGCCGGTCGGTGTCGGTGTCGGTGCGATGGGAATGTGCGTTTGGCGGTTTCGGTGTGCTTTTTTTTTTGCTGCGGCGTGAGAGTGGGGCGGGCGGGCAGGCTTGCTGTTGTTGGTTCCTTGTGTCTTGTGTGTGTAGCTTGATGGCAACGTGGAAGGGCGCCGGTTTCGAGCCGTGCGTGTGGTTGTCGACGTAGACTGGTTGGGGTGTGCCGTTGCACGTGCATGTTTGGGTCGTTGGTGTGGTTTTGGCTGGCTGGCTGGCTGTGTGTGTGTACGACGGGAAGGGGGAGGCGGCGGTGGATAGTGCAGTAGTTGTGTCGTTGCCACGGGCGTCGGGTGCGGCTGTGCGTAGTGGCGGAAAGGTGTCGGTTGCGGGAAGCGAGGCCGTCGTTGGCGGTGTCGCGTGCCTTCGTGAATCGAGTGGGGCGGGGAAAGGAGCAGCGTGCCGCTGCGTCGCGGCCGTTAGCCAGAGGCTGTGCTTTGATAGTTTTGTGGACGGTTCGTGCGAGGCGATTTGTTGCCTGCCCTATGTTTGTTTGTTGTTTTGGAGACGACGACTGGTTGGTGGCGTGCGCGCGAGCGAAGTGGCGGTGCGCGTTTCCCGTGTCGACTGCCGACTGCCGACTGCCGACTGCCGACTGCCGACTGCCGGCTGGCGACAGGTGCGCCGTCGGTGGGGTGGGTGGCCGGCACAAGTAGAGGCGGCGGCGTCGTTGCGGTGTGTTTGTGTTGTCGGCTGTGTCGGCGACAGCTGTTTGTGCGGTGCGTGTGAATGGTGGTGCAAACGTGTGCTGGCGTTGAGGCTGCGACCGCGGCGTGTTGTTGGTTGATGTTGAACAGCGGCTGTGTGCGGTGGTGGTGTTGCCGCACGTGCATCCGGCCCGGCGCGGAAAGCGCAGTTGCGGCGGCCCTTCGGTGCCAGCCACGTCGCGTGAGCGGCGGGTTGCTCTGGTCGACACGTGGTGCTCTGGTTTGTTGTTTGGTGCCCTTTGGCCGGTGGGTGGTCCGTGTGTCTCGGTATCTGGTCGTGGTCGTGCTGCCCGTTTGTCGGCGTTGTCTGTGGCTTCGCTTTTGTTTTTTGCGGCGTGCCGACGACCCGACGCGACCTTTACACCCAAAGTGTGGCGCCCGAAGGTGAACCAACGTCGTAATCCGACCTCGGCGCTTAAGCTCTAAGCCTAAGCTGAGCGAACCGAACCGAACCGAACCTGTAGCGTTGCGTAGCGTGAGGTGAGGTGCGGTGAGGTCAGCCTCAGCGCCAAGTAAGCCAAGCTGTCCGGCCGTGAGGTGGGTGGGTAGGTAGGTGCGGCTGCTGCGGCCACCTGACGCCCGACGTGTGTTTGAATGCTTAACCTAAGTTTGAGGCTTAACCTAACCCAAGTGGCCTTAACCTAACCTAACCCAACCTAACCTCTGACGCCCGACGTGTGTTTGAATGCTTAACCTAAGTTTGACGCTTAACCTAACACCGACCCTTAACCTAACCCAAGTGCCCTTAACCTAACCCACGTCCACCGAACCTAACCGAGACGTGTGAACCTAATGTCTAACTCGTAACGCGTGATGTTGGCTGTCGTGTGTGCTGACGGCAGATTGGGTTGGTCTGTAGTTGCGGATCTCGGTTTGCCTCGGGCGAGGGGTTGGCTCGTAAGCGGCGAGGGGCGCTCCGGCGGAGCATGTTGCTTTGCAGGCGGCGCCCGTTTTTGCGGCGGGCACAATTGAAATTGTTGGGAAACGAACGAAAGGGCTGTGAATGTTGGCGGGCGAGAGGAGGAGGACGTGGCCCGACGGCTGCGGGCCGATCGGGAAACGGTGGGAGGGCGATGGGGCGGCGGAGGTGCGTTTGCACGGCCGTCATCGCCGCACGCCTCCGCTTGTGTGGCTGTGGCGCCGGCCGCGCTGGCCGGGCTGCCGCGGCGACGGTGTGGGGCTTTTGCCGAAGGTTTGGCCATTGTGGCCGGTCGCCGGCTGGGGCTGTGGGGGCGGCATTTGGGCGTGGGCGGCGATTCTCGGCGGGCCGACCCAGGCTGTAGCGCGCGGTGGCTGCAGTTTGGCCGTGGTTTGCGGCGCTGCCGTGGCGACTGGTTGGCGACTGTGGTGTGGCTGTGTGTAGCCCCATCCTCGGTGGTTTGAAAGGCGCGGGTGGTTGTGGCGCAGGTGTGGGGCTGCTCCGCACAGGCTGTCGGACGTTGGGCGGTAGCAAGCGCGGGAGGCGCGGCGCGGCGGCGCGCAGAGTGGCGGCCGCTCTCTCGGCCGTCCGCGCCCGCCCGCGACACTGGCTGGGCCCGTGGCGCGAGGCGGCTATTCCTCTGCTGTGCGCTCCGCTCGCTGCGTGTCTCCTCTCGCTCTCGCTGCTCGCTGTGTGTGAACGCGCGTCGTCGAAATGGCAGATCAGGCGGCTACGAACGAGACTGCTGCGGCACCCGCCGCCACCGGCACTACGAAGAAGGCAAAGTCTGCGTCGTCTGCGAAGAAGCCGCGCGCCAAGCCTGCGCACCCGCGCACCTCTGAGATGGTGACGGCCGCCATCAAGAGTCTGAAGGAGCGCGGCGGATCGTCGCTGCAGGCGATCAAGAAGTACATTGCCGCGCACTACAAGCTGGACGCGGAGAAGCTGGCGCCGTTTATCAAGAAGTACCTCAAGTCGGCCGTGGTGGCGGGCGAGCTGGTGCAGACGAAGGGGAAGGGCGCGTCCGGCTCTTTCAAGCTTGCCGGCGCCGGCGGCGGGGCGGCTGAGGGCGGCAAGGCTCGTGCTGGCGGTGCCAAGAAGAAGCGCGCCGCTCCGGCCAGCAAGGAGAAGAAGGGCGCCCGTGCGGCCGGCGCAAAGAAGGCTGGTGGCGTGAAGGCGGCGACCGGTCGGAAGGCGGGCGCCGCCAAGAAGGCGTCTGCGGCGTCGGCCGCTCCCGCCGGTGCGAAGAAGGCGGCTGCTGCCAAGCCGGCCAAGGCCAAGTCGCCGTCGAAGGCGAAGAAGGCCGCCAAGGTTCCGACGAAGAAGCCGAAGGCGCCGCGCCCGAAGAAGGCGACGACGCCGTCTAAGGCGAAGGCTTCGCCCAAGAAGAAGAAGTAGAGAGGAATGGGAAAGGAAGGGTTGGCGGTTGACTCCGTCGTCCGCACCCCCCGTCCCCGTCGTCTAGTGGCGCGCAACAGACGCGCGGCCCAAAACGGCCCTTCTCAGGGCCATCAAAGCACGTCGGGAAGGTTTTGATTGTCGTGTTTGTGTTGCGGTGTGGTTGTGTCGTCTGGCGTTTCTGTATGCCCGTGTGTGGATACTGTTTGCGTGCCGTGGTGGTTGGATTGCGGGGGGTCGGTGGCGGGTGCGGGCGGCGGTAGCGGTTGATTGTCGCCGTTTTTTTTTTTTTTTTTTTTTTTTTTGTTTGGTCGCGGCCGGCCGACGGTTGGTTTTGTGTCATGTTGTTTGAATACTTTGGTTTGCCTGCCTGCCGTCTTCTCGGATGTGTCTTGTCTTGTGTGTGTGTGTGTGTGTGTTCTTGCAACGGGGGCGGGGGACGTTGAGATGTGGAAAGGGTCGGTGGCGTTGGACGTGCCTGGCTTTTTGTTTGTTTTTCTTTTCGAAACGAAGCGGCGGCCGGCCGTGTGGTTGACGGCGTCGGCCGATGGGTATTGTGCGCTTTGAGCGCCGCGCCGGGGAGGGATGATGTTGATTGTTGCGCGCGCCAGCAAGCTGGCAGAGGAGAGCGGCTGTGGCGGACGGACGGGAAGTGGAAGTGGTGTTTTGTCTTTGGTTCTGTGGTTGTGGGGCGAGAGGCGACCGACAAAGTTTGCTCGCGACGGAGTGATGTTAGTGGCCCTGAAAAGGGCCGTTTTGTTTGTTGCGTGCGCGGGCGGGCGGTGCCCAGCGGCTGGCGCGGTGTTTAGGCGCGCTCGCCGCGGATGCGGCGCGCGAGCTGGATGTCCTTGGGCATGATGGTGACGCGCTTGGCGTGGATTGCGCACAGGTTGGTGTCTTCGAAGAGGCCGACGAGGTAGGCCTCGCTGGCCTCCTGCAGGGCCATGACCGCGGAGCTCTGGAAGCGCAGGTCGGTCTTGAAGTCCTGGGCGATCTCGCGCACTAGGCGCTGGAATGGCAGCTTGCGGATGAGCAGCTCTGTGCTCTTCTGGTAGCGCCTGATTTCTCGCAGGGCGACGGTGCCCGGCCTGTAGCGGTGGGGCTTCTTGACGCCGCCGGTGGCGGGCGCGCTCTTCCTCGCCGCCTTGGTGGCGAGCTGTTTGCGCGGCGCCTTTCCGCCGGTGGACTTGCGGGCCGTTTGCTTTGTGCGGGCCATAGCGGTAGCGGTAGCGGAGCGGCGTGGAGGCGAGGTGCTGCGTCGGGTGCTGCCTTGACGACACGGGCGCGCGCCAGCGCCTTCGCCTTCGCCTTCGCTGCACTGGTGAGGGTGGACCCTCGGCTTGATACGGAAGTTTTAGCGCGGGAGCGCTTCGCCTTCCTCATGGCGGAGTGGTGAGTGGAGTCCTGGCTGATGAGATGGGCGTGACGGTGTGCATGTTCCTTTTTTTTTTTTTTTTTTTTTTTTTTTTTTTTTTTTTTTTTTTTTTTTTTTTTTTTTTTTTTGCGAAAGATGAAAGGATAGTCAGAGGTATAGTTAGAGAAGCGGAAAACGAACGGCCGAAATGGCTGGCCGGAGGGGAGAATGACTCACGCTGACGGATGATGATGATGACCTCGCACTGCAGGGCTATCCGTAGTACTGGCGATACGCGGCGGGGAGACGGCCCGTCAGATGGGTTTCCGAGATTTCGGCCAATAGTTGCCATTCTGAGTTCGAGAAGATGGGATATTTGTCAATGAGGAGCAACTCCTTCTTGGTCAAGAAATTGAGCCACCTGAGCTGAAACTTGGTAAAGTGATTAGGGCGATGGGGGAGGGGAGGCCGAACACCGGACAGATTGTAGGGGTACGGGTGGTCAAAGAAGGGGTAAGACCCGTCCTGGAGCGATGACACTAGGCCCCGAAGGAAAGGCTGCATCTCGTGTTCAGAGGGAAAGCGGGGTTGCCGCAACCTCTGGAGGATGGACTGCTCTACCTGGGAGGAGTCGGTTGTTGCCACAGCACGCTGACCTGCTGACGTCGGAACTGAGTGGGACGACGGAGGCGGCACATCGGTGTCCATAGGCGCAACCACTTGCGTCGCGGCAGGGGACGGAGCGGCGGTCGGCCGTGCGGCCGCATCAACCCCCAATGGCCGTCGCACGGGCGGGGCGGCGGCGGGAACCGCCGACGTCTTCTTGGGGCGCTGCAACCTCTCGATGAGCGGCTGCTCCACAGGGGAGGAGTCGGTCAGTGGTACAGCACGGTGGCCGGCAGGCGTCGTAACTGAGTGGGACGGCTGCGGCGGCACATCTTCGGTGTCCATAGGCGCAACCACTTGCGTCGCGGCAGGGGACGGGTCGGCAGGTGCCTGCGTGGCCGCATCGACCCCCGCCGGCCGGGGCACGGGGGGGGCGGCGGCGGAAACCGCCGACGTCTTCTTGACGGCTCGAAGCTCATCGCGCAGCTGCTGGAGCTGGCGATGGACGGCCGTGAGCTCTTCTTTCAGCGCGGCCCGTTCGGCCGCAAAGGCGGCTTGGAAGCCGGCCAGAGCGTGGTCGGTGGCGGCTTCAAGACGGCGCGGCTCGCACCCCGCGCCGGAGCGGGGGGGCGGGGCGGCCGACGTGGTCGTGGATGCCGCCGCAGGACGGGGGGCGGCGGACAGACGGCGAAACTCCCGAAGGTAGCCGCAGCTACGCGAATTTGCGGCGTGTGACCCGCCACAGTTCACGCACCTGCTGGCCGAACCACGAGGCTTCGTACAGCGGCGAGTGTCGTGAGCCGCCGCGCACTTCAAGCACGCGACGGCGTTCGTGCACTCCCGCGCGGCATGCCCCAGTTGCTGGCAATTGTAGCACTGGAGGCCCATCCGATGCTGCTGCGTTCGCCTGCGCCGTGGCGGACGTGGGCGGCGGCCGGTGAACCCCAACGCGTGGAGGAGAACTTCCAGTGCGGCGGCAAACTGCTGTACAGCCATAGCGTGACGTGCGCGGTGACAGTAGCAATGTGTCGCAGCGAGTCGAGCAGCGAATACTAACTCGGTATATGCGCGCGCCAGCGGCCGTGGTGCGCTTATATGCCCTCGGTTGCGCGTGGTGGGGGGAGGGCGGGCCAGAGTCTATATAGGGGGGCTGGCGCGTGCGCTGGGCGCAGACCGTAGCCGACTCGCTAGCGCCGGGTGAGGAGCCAGCCGCTGCAGCAGACGTTTTGCTTGCCCTGAGCTTTTTGAGGATTTAGAAGAGATGACTGGCCGCGGCAAGGGAGGAAAGGGGCTCGGCAAGGGTGGCGCCAAGCGGCACCGCAAGGTGTTGCGCGACAACATCCAGGGCATCACGAAGCCCGCGATCCGCCGCCTGGCTCGCAGGGGCGGCGTGAAGCGCATCTCTGGTCTGATCTACGAGGAGACCCGCGGAGTGCTGAAGGTGTTCCTGGAGAACGTGATCCGCGACGCGGTGACGTACACTGAGCACGCCAAGCGCAAGACTGTGACGGCCATGGACGTGGTGTACGCCCTGAAGAGGCAGGGGCGCACCCTGTACGGTTTCGGCGGTTAGGCGCGTCGCAGCCGGTGTGCTGTGCCGCGTTGGCCTTCCCGCGGCCGTGGGAGAGACGAAAACGGCCCTTTTCAGGGCCACCACACTGTTCGGAAATTGAAAAGTGCGAAAGAGTCTGTGTTGTTGTTGCTGCGTGTGTTGCCTGCCTGCCTTCTTTCTTTCTTTCTTTCATTCTTTTCATTTCGTTTGCGTTTGAGTGACGTGACGTGACTGGGAGAAAGGAAAGGAAGCGGGTCTTGTGGCTGTGTGTGTGCGCGAGAGAGGGCGTTGTGTGTTTGTTTTGTTTATCGATCGATGGAGACGCCGGGCTGTGTGTTGTTGTTGTTGTGCGAGAGGCGGTGAATATTTGCGTGGTTTTGGCTGTGTGTTTGCGGCGGCGTTGGAGTTGCCGAGGCAAGGCGTGCCCATAGGCGGCCGGATCAGCTGTTTCGTTTGTATGGGGCGCGCGGGAGTGGAGGGCGGTGTGTCGACACGCTCGTTTAACAGTGGTGATTATTGCTGTCGTTGTCGTTGTCGTTTGGAAGGCGACTGTGCGTGCGTGGAGGTGCTTGAGGCAAACGAAACGAAACAAAACAAGGGAAATGTGTGTGTGTGTGTGTGTGTGTGTGTGTTGGGCCACACGGGCTGTGGACGACAAGATGGCGGCGGCTCTTCTTGTTCTTCTCTCTTTTAGTCCTCTACCGTTAGAGGGGGAGTTGGTGGAGGTTATTGTCGCCTGTGGACATTTGCTCCTCTTTTCTGTGTGTTGTTCTTATCTTTGGTAGTGTGCTTTTTCGGACGTTGCTGTTTTGTTGAGAGTGATTATGTGTTCTGTTTGTGCTACCGCTGGAGTAGCGACTCGGGTCTTGCACATCTGTCCCTGTGGTGTTCATATTGCCCAAGGGTCAAGACGTAATAGTCATTTTCTGAATTCCGCGCGGTGGCGTAGAACGCTTGTGCCAGGGCGCGGAACCGTGTTGTGGGTGGTTCTAGGCAGGTGTGCCGCGGGGACGTGTGAGGCCCGTCGTAGAGCGCTCCGCTTTGGACCCTTCTGTAGGCGACGCATCGTCGATCTGGCTGCATAGCCCCATACAGGGCGCGCATATTCCAGTATCGCTACCCGCTACCCCTGTTGCGGGGTCGAGGGAACAGGGGTTACAGGATCTGCATCCTGGCGTGAGCGTTTGTGCCAAGTTCCCCTATGTTGACACTTCGATGTCAGGCGGCTGTGGAAGTGAAGTTAAAGTAAAGTAAAGCAAAGCGCGGCGAGGACGACTGAAATTTTGCTTTGGACGTAGGTTTGTGTGGTGGCCCTGAAAAGGGCCGATTGTTGTGAGCCGAGCCGGGCCGGCAAAGCGCGTTGCGTGCAGGGGAGCACGCAGCGCTGCTGGGCGGCGGGTCCGCGTGCCGATTGCCTGGCCTCTCTGTTTAGGCCTTCTTCTCGGTCTTCTTTGGCAGCAGGACGGCCTGGATGTTGGGCAGGACACCACCCTGTGCGATGGTGACGCCCGACAGGAGCTTGTTGAGCTCCTCGTCGTTGCGGATGGCAAGCTGCAGGTGGCGCGGGATGATGCGCGTCTTCTTGTTGTCGCGGGCCGCGTTTCCGGCCAGCTCGAGCACCTCAGCCGCGAGGTACTCCATGACGGCGGCGAGGTAGACGGGCGCCCCGGCGCCGACGCGCTCGGCGTAGTTTCCCTTGCGCAGGAGGCGGTGGATTCTGCCGACCGGGAACTGGAGCCCGGCCCTGCTTGAGCGGGACTTTGACTTGCCCTTGACTTTGCCTCCCTTTCCGCGTCCGGACATGGCGATGCGCTGTGGTGTAAAAAAACGAGACGAGACGAACGACGGTGCGAGCCGCAGCGAGTCGAGCAGCGGAGTGGCGGCGCCGCCAGGGGTGGGGGTCCTTTATGCTCTCGGGTGCGGCGGCCGGTTGCGCTCGCGGCCCATTGGTCGGCGGCCGCAACGGGGCGAGCTGGTAAAGGTGCGGCGGCGGGGCGCGCTGGGTGCCACTGTGTGGGGAGACGCTGACTAGAGCGGAGCGCTTGCTGCTGGTGTTGCTGCCGTACGTTCACGTTCTTGTTTTGAGATGCCGCCCAAGACTAGCGGGAAGGCCGCCAAGAAGGCTGGCAAGGCTCAGAAGAACATTTCGAAGGGCGACAAGAAGAAGAAGCGCAAGAGGAAGGAGAGCTATGCCATCTACATCTACAAGGTGCTGAAGCAGGTGCACCCTGACACGGGCATCTCGTCGAAGGCGATGAGCATCATGAACAGCTTCGTGAACGACATTTTCGAGCGCATCGCGGCCGAGGCGTCTCGCCTGGCGCACTACAACAAGCGCTCGACCATCACGTCCCGCGAGATCCAGACCGCTGTGCGGCTGTTGCTGCCTGGCGAGCTGGCCAAGCACGCCGTGAGCGAGGGCACGAAGGCGGTGACCAAGTACACGAGCTCCAAGTAAGGAGGTGGCTCTGGAATGGAAGGAGATCCTCCGTTGCGAGAGCGGCAAAACGGCCCTTTTCAGGGCCACCAAATGGCCTTTGCGGGAAGGGCGGAATTGTTGTTGTTTTTGTTTTGTTTTGTGTGTGAGTGGGTGGACGGCGGCAATAGCTACCGCTTTGGTTGCGACGCGACGCGACGGGGTGGGGTGGCCGATGCGATGAATAATTTGATTGTTTAGGGGGCGCGTCGCGTGTTGCGGGGTACGGCCACGGTGTGACGTGGAATGGAGGCACGTGCGCACAACTCGTTGTCTGCGAGGGGGGGGGGGGGGGGTTGAAGTGCGATCGGTGATGTGCCCTTTGGATGGAGGTGCCGGTTAGTTACGTGACGGGTGGAAACGAAACGCGATTGTTGGGAATGTCAGTGTGTAACGACGGCCGTTTGCGGGTCGGTTTGCACGCCATATATGGCGAGGGTGAAATGTGTCTGTAAATGCAGCGTGGAGGCGTGTGAGTGACGTTTAAATGTGAACGCGCAATGAGACACCACTGTGTATTTGCATTGTGCGGGCGACACGCACGATGATATGTACCTTTCCCCCGACTCTGATTTCGATAGTCGTGTCTGACTGACTGTGTCTGCTTGTGTGCGTACGACGCACGCACACCGACGTCGTCATTGAAGATGCATGCTCGCGTGTCCAGTGCAGTACAGTAGAGTAAGCGCGACGCTAGAAGACGACGGTCGCTTTGGCGAATGTGCGTACACGTGTTTGTGTGTATGTCGGTGATGTGGTCCGATCCGTCGCCTCTGGGAAACTGTCGATCGGCGCGGTACACCGGACGTCGTGAACACCCGTCATACCGTCGCGCTGAGAACGGTTACCGAAAGGTGAACGAACCTCTGATCGGTCGAATGTCTGGGCAGAACGTGAGGAGAGAATGGTGGAGGGAAGGAGAGAGGGGAAAAAAAAAGAAAAATAGAGAGAGAGAAAACGGAAAAAAAAGAACCAAACAAAACGGAGAAACGCAGTGTAGAGCAACGGAACGTTCCCGTGTCGGAGGTGTATTGTAGCCGCACTGAAATGCGTGTAACGGCGCGGCGGCAAGTGTCTGCCGTGGTGAACGTTACCTTTGACGGCTGAATTGTGCGTTGCGTTGCTCTTTGCTTTCCCGGATGTGTATGTAACGTAACGTTCGTTGAGATGGTTCTGAGGAAGAATGTAAGACAGTGCCCGTGCCGTCTGTGTTCGTGTGCAAAGCCATTGTGTGTGTGTGTGTGTGTGTGTGTGTGTGTGTGTGTGTGTGTGTGTGTGTGTGTGTGTGTGGCGTCCGGGAATGGCGGTGGGCGTGCCCTGCATGTGGCCCGGAAGGCTGTTCGTTTCGCGGTAGTGTGTGGACAGGGGAGGGGCACGCGTAACGCTGCTGGCATGGCATGGCATTCGGGAGATGGGAGGGGGCAAACGAAGAAAACAAGACGCGGAGGCTATAAAGACGGGGAGGGGCGCGGTGTGGGTGGCTTGCGCTGCGCTCGGCTGGCGCGTGCGGCGTTGTTTTTGTGCAAGAGAAGAGAAAACGAATGGGTTGCCGGGAGGGGGCCGTTGTGGTGTAGCCGCAGACGCGGCTGTCAGTGAACGTGGTGAGACCGACGGATGCGGGAGGGGCGGGGGCGGGGAAAACACTAGAAGAAAGAAGGAGAAAAACGCTGCTGCAACCAACATGAAATGAGGCCTTTTGTAACCTGCCAGCAACAAAAGAACAACAAAAAGAAAGGTCTATCAACATTGAATGTAAATGGAAATGGACCCAAGTGTAAACCTCCCCGCACAAATAGTCGTAAATGTGCCAGAATGTTGTTAACGTCCCTAGAAAATGAACGAACGAAGATTGATGAGAAACGCGCGATAATATGATGAATGGAAATAATGAACCATGAACATCTCAACAGACATAATTGAAAACCCGATAAACGTTGTAAGGGCAGCGCTGGCTGACCTGACCTTCGGCCCTGTGTATTCTGAAACGTCCCCCTTTGAACAACCAATGTATACAAAACTGTGCTTAAACTGACACACAATATTTTGAGCGCAACGCAATCTGACTATCAAAGATCCCTGCAAAAGAATGGCCCTGAGTAACATTAAAGTACACCTGTCGGAAATCACTTACCTCACAAAAAGCTTCATTACTCGAACTACTGCAATACAGCGAGCACCACTGCTGCCAGCTAAATAAGAGATTCCAAACTACGGAGGGCACTAACTACCGATGGGGATAGTTAGCAAAGTAAAGATGTTTCATAGAGAACAACAAACAATGTATTTACCCTTAATATCATCACCAGTCATAATATATGTAATTTGAAAAGTCCGCCATCTCTGTCGTCACGTGCACCAGTGCTGGCGGCCCACCCCTAACTGCGCAACGCTACGCGCTGTTCACATCCAGCTATAGCAGTTCATGACAACAATGCAAACTAGCCACAGACTGCACACAGCACAGGCGGTGATTTTCACGCGGAGCGCTACGTGGCATTACCAATATAAAAATCTAAACAAACAGCGTACGTACAAATTAGAATAAAAAGAGCAAAAGATCGTTACGTCAAAAAACAAAAACAAAAAAGACAAAAGAGAAGAAACAAACTGCATCTATATGTGCTCTTAACTGTAGATACCTGTACACAGCGTCGTGCAATGAATGCCGGCTCACATTTAATTTTGATTGTTGGAGGAAATGCGTAGGAAATATTCTTTAAATGGAAATGAATGGTTGTACTTTAAAAAAAAAGTTAGTTTGGAAACAAAGTATTATTGGGGCATTTTGTTGTGAAGAAAATAGTTACAATTGACATACAGTATTAGATTTGCGCAATGCAGCTTCATTACCTTACCTGTAATAACAATATGCATCGTCCCGAACGGAGACCAGAGTCGCGAGAAGAGCACGCCGCCGCCCGCTCAGTACAATCGTCCACTCGCTAATACTGTCGACTGACTAGTACCTCTCCCGACCCGCCACATATAGATGGCAACTGTTCCTGCCGACCCGCTACGTGCTACTAGTGTCGTGTGGCGCAGACTAGCGGCGATAAGAAACGCTCTGGTCAGAGATTGTGTCGTGCCTCGCCATCGCTGGTAACGAGTACATACGTGTTTCAGCGCGCGTACCGGAAGACGCAGTGCGGAGCCAGAGACTGTGTTGTCGAGGCCGTCGGCGCAGTGCATGTCGGTCGGTCGAGTGCGTGCGGGAGGGCAGAGAGGCAGCGTCGGCACGGAGATGCACGCACGGGGGCTGCGGCGTGGCGCGTTTGCGGTAGGCGCCTTTGGTGGCAACGGCCGGGACAAGCAGCGGTGTATGGTGTGGTGCGGGCCGGACAGGGGCGGAGGAGGAGGAGGAGGCGGCGGCGCGACGATGGCATTGGGGCGGAAACGGGGACGGGGACGGCGACGGCGGATGTTGAGAGAGAGGCGTCACGCGCGGACCGACACAGACGCACAGATAGATAGATAGATAGATAGATAGATAGATAGATAGATAGGTAGGAAGAAGAAGGGGCGGCTGGTGAGTGGGTGCAATTTAGGCGGTAGACACAAGAGGTCGGCACGGCATTTGCGTGGTGTGGCGTTGTTACGGGGTGTGCTCGCTTGCCTCGTTTTGTTGATGCGCGCAGGAAGATGTGCAGAGCAGCGGCGGGCGGCTCGGTTCGGTTTGGCCCGGCGGGCCGCGCTGTTGTCGCGGACGTGAGCGCCCCCTGGCGGGTGGCCGGAGGCGGCGCGGCGTGTTGGACGTGTGGCTGGCGGCAGTGCACAATTGCGAGTGGCTGGCGGTGTGGCGGTTGGCGCGTCGGGCGGCCGAGAGAGAGGAGAGGTATGTATGTGTTTGCGGGCGCCTTTGCTGCGCGGCGTCGTGCAGGGAGGGAGGGAGGGCGGGCGGGCGGCTGTCGACTGTGTGTGTGTGTGTGTGTGTGTGTGTGGCGAATTGGCGGCGTTGTGCTCCGGCCGAAGGCGTCGGGAGAGGAGAGTTGGTCGTGATGTCATGTCGCGCCGTGTCATGTTTGCGAAACGGCTGCCGAGAGGTGTGGTGGTAGCGAGCCGGTCGGTGTCGGTGTCGGTGCGATGGGAATGTGCGTTTGGCGGTTTCGGTGTGCTTTTTTTTTTGCTGCGGCGTGAGAGTGGGGCGGGCGGGCAGGCTTGCTGTTGTTGGTTCCTTGTGTCTTGTGTGTGTAGCTTGATGGCAACGTGGAAGGGCGCCGGTTTCGAGCCGTGCGTGTGGTTGTCGACGTAGACTGGTTGGGGTGTGCCGTTGCACGTGCATGTTTGGGTCGTTGGTGTGGTTTTGGCTGGCTGGCTGGCTGTGTGTGTGTACGACGGGAAGGGGGAGGCGGCGGTGGATAGTGCAGTAGTTGTGTCGTTGCCACGGGCGTCGGGTGCGGCTGTGCGTAGTGGCGGAAAGGTGTCGGTTGCGGGAAGCGAGGCCGTCGTTGGCGGTGTCGCGTGCCTTCGTGAATCGAGTGGGGCGGGGAAAGGAGCAGCGTGCCGCTGCGTCGCGGCCGTTAGCCAGAGGCTGTGCTTTGATAGTTTTGTGGACGGTTCGTGCGAGGCGATTTGTTGCCTGCCCTATGTTTGTTTGTTGTTTTGGAGACGACGACTGGTTGGTGGCGTGCGCGCGAGCGAAGTGGCGGTGCGCGTTTCCCGTGTCGACTGCCGACTGCCGACTGCCGACTGCCGACTGCCGACTGCCGGCTGGCGACAGGTGCGCCGTCGGTGGGGTGGGTGGCCGGCACAAGTAGAGGCGGCGGCGTCGTTGCGGTGTGTTTGTGTTGTCGGCTGTGTCGGCGACAGCTGTTTGTGCGGTGCGTGTGAATGGTGGTGCAAACGTGTGCTGGCGTTGAGGCTGCGACCGCGGCGTGTTGTTGGTTGATGTTGAACAGCGGCTGTGTGCGGTGGTGGTGTTGCCGCACGTGCATCCGGCCCGGCGCGGAAAGCGCAGTTGCGGCGGCCCTTCGGTGCCAGCCACGTCGCGTGAGCGGCGGGTTGCTCTGGTCGACACGTGGTGCTCTGGTTTGTTGTTTGGTGCCCTTTGGCCGGTGGGTGGTCCGTGTGTCTCGGTATCTGGTCGTGGTCGTGCTGCCCGTTTGTCGGCGTTGTCTGTGGCTTCGCTTTTGTTTTTTGCGGCGTGCCGACGACCCGACGCGACCTTTACACCCAAAGTGTGGCGCCCGAAGGTGAACCAACGTCGTAATCCGACCTCGGCGCTTAAGCTCTAAGCCTAAGCTGAGCGAACCGAACCGAACCGAACCTGTAGCGTTGCGTAGCGTGAGGTGAGGTGCGGTGAGGTCAGCCTCAGCGCCAAGTAAGCCAAGCTGTCCGGCCGTGAGGTGGGTGGGTAGGTAGGTGCGGCTGCTGCGGCCACCTGACGCCCGACGTGTGTTTGAATGCTTAACCTAAGTTTGAGGCTTAACCTAACCCAAGTGGCCTTAACCTAACCTAACCCAACCTAACCTCTGACGCCCGACGTGTGTTTGAATGCTTAACCTAAGTTTGACGCTTAACCTAACACCGACCCTTAACCTAACCCAAGTGCCCTTAACCTAACCCACGTCCACCGAACCTAACCGAGACGTGTGAACCTAATGTCTAACTCGTAACGCGTGATGTTGGCTGTCGTGTGTGCTGACGGCAGATTGGGTTGGTCTGTAGTTGCGGATCTCGGTTTGCCTCGGGCGAGGGGTTGGCTCGTAAGCGGCGAGGGGCGCTCCGGCGGAGCATGTTGCTTTGCAGGCGGCGCCCGTTTTTGCGGCGGGCACAATTGAAATTGTTGGGAAACGAACGAAAGGGCTGTGAATGTTGGCGGGCGAGAGGAGGAGGACGTGGCCCGACGGCTGCGGGCCGATCGGGAAACGGTGGGAGGGCGATGGGGCGGCGGAGGTGCGTTTGCACGGCCGTCATCGCCGCACGCCTCCGCTTGTGTGGCTGTGGCGCCGGCCGCGCTGGCCGGGCTGCCGCGGCGACGGTGTGGGGCTTTTGCCGAAGGTTTGGCCATTGTGGCCGGTCGCCGGCTGGGGCTGTGGGGGCGGCATTTGGGCGTGGGCGGCGATTCTCGGCGGGCCGACCCAGGCTGTAGCGCGCGGTGGCTGCAGTTTGGCCGTGGTTTGCGGCGCTGCCGTGGCGACTGGTTGGCGACTGTGGTGTGGCTGTGTGTAGCCCCATCCTCGGTGGTTTGAAAGGCGCGGGTGGTTGTGGCGCAGGTGTGGGGCTGCTCCGCACAGGCTGTCGGACGTTGGGCGGTAGCAAGCGCGGGAGGCGCGGCGCGGCGGCGCGCAGAGTGGCGGCCGCTCTCTCGGCCGTCCGCGCCCGCCCGCGACACTGGCTGGGCCCGTGGCGCGAGGCATCGGTCTCCGAGCAGCGGTCGCTGTGTGACGTTCACTAAGGGGCGGCGTTATTACTTCGCACCTTGTGATCGTAGCGCGAAATTGTCGTGTTGTCAGGGTGACAGGGCGCAATAGGAACAGGAGAACGTCCCTGGAATAGCCGGGGCTAGGAATGAGTAGTCCAGGGAATGATGAAGACCCAGGGCCTCAGACACGGGGGCCCGACCGAGAGCAGGCCGGCCCCCCGCGCGCTGTACGTCCGCGGCCTTCGAGGCAAAGACTTAGTACTAGGGCTGAGGCAGATCACGCGGGTAGGTCTGAGCCAAATACAAACACCACACAAGAAACAGAGATGGAACAAGCACTCAGACATCAGATTCAAAAATTACAACAGGCACAAGTAGACAGCAACATGGCGACTCTCTGTAACGACAAACCAACCAATCACGACGCACCACGTCCGGACACAGATTCAAACTCAGCAAATGGCGACACCAATGAAGACACCAACCAAACATATGACGACAACTATTCACAATATTACCGCTCTTCTGGATCTGAAATATCCGAAACAGAAGAGATGGAACAAGACGATGGGGAAGGGCAATTCCAAACCCCGCCCCCACGTAAAACAGCGAAGAGAAAGAACACAGAAGATGACACAGCACCGCACAAACAATTCTCCATCCAGACAGAAAACAGATTCGAACCTCTCTCACCTCCACCTCAACGAAGTAATGTAAATCCAGCACCTGCAACCCATCCAACTCCATCATCATCATCAACTGCTCCTCAAGCTACGCCCAGAAAACCAAGAATCCCGCCTATCACTATTCAATACAAAGGACATTACCTCACGCTCAATGCCGCACTGAAAAAACACATGGACGGGCCAATACAGGTGATCTACAGAGGAGACACTATCAAGTATCATTTTGATTCATTGAAAGACCAAAGGACAGCACTCGACTTTTTCCAGCACCACAACATTGCCAACTTCACGCATCAACCACAGGAAGAACGACATTTAAAAGTAGTAATCAAAGGATTACCAGAAACAATCACAGAAGCAGAAGTAGAAAAAGACTTACGAGACCTCAGCTTTAGGCCACGCAACGTCCACCAATACAAGAAAAGAGACAACAACACGAAACAACTCAGACCCATGGATGTATTCTGTGTAACGCTTGATCGCAAACCAGAAAATGACGCCATTTACCACGTCCGATACATCCTTGACACAAAAGTAACAGTCGAGTCATACCAAAACAAAGACGGCCCACCGCAATGTAAGAAGTGCCAGGGATTCTTCCACACAGCAAACTATTGCTCCATGCCTACTCGCTGTGTCCGCTGCGGTGGGGCACATAGAGCACGAGACTGTAGCCTCCCAATTAACGCCACCTCACATTGCGTTAATTGCAAACAAGACGGCCACCCCGCATCTTTTCGCGGCTGCGAAGAGTTCCAGAAAGCAATCCGAATTTACAACGCACAACGACCAAGAACCACCACTCCTGCAGCAGCAACAATTCAACCAGCCATAAAACAAACACCGATGCCAACTCCAGCGGAAGCTAGCCGCAGAGGACGAAGAACATGGGCTAATCTACAGACACATCAGGAATCATCTTCAACCACCCAGCCTCATCAGACAGCGAATTCAACCTCTAGCCAATCAACCGGAACTGCGTCCTTCCTCGACTTCCTAAACCAAATAACAAACTTCTGGAAAAACTCACAACGCACCAACATCATTTCAATCATTACCACCACATTTCAAGAATTCATGACAGCACCAGACTTAGTGTCTAAAGTAATGGCAATTGTCGGTGGAATCACGAAATTCTTTGCAACCGACAATGGAAATTAGACCCACCAGGAACCAAAACCTCCGATTTTGTAATTTTAATGCAGCAGGGATTCACAACAAAGCAGACTTACTAAACGAGTTTATTGAAGACAACAAGATCGACATACTATTCGTCACTGAAACTCATTTACGCCCAACACAATCATTCAAACTTCGAAATATGGTATGCCACCGTACAGACAGAACAAACCGACAGGGAGGCGGAACAGCCATCTTCATTCGATCTCATATTCGACACAACCCGGAAATCACGCCACAGATGACATCATTAGAAGCCACAACAGTAAAAATTGAAACAACACAAGGAAAAATAACCCTGGTGGCTGCATACCTCAGCCCCAGGGTTACACTCGAAGAAAATGACTTACTGCAGATTTTCGACAATAACAACAAAATTTTACTGGCCGGCGATTTAAATGCTAAAAACACTGCCTGGAACTCACGACGAAACAATGCACGTGGAAACACACTTTACAACTTACAAGGAAGACTGAACGCCGTAATTTCCGCTCCTCAAGACATCACCCACATCCCATTCAATCACCGCCAGCAACCCGACGTCCTGGACATCTGTATAACCAAGAACCTCGATCCTGACCTACATCTCCGAACTCTGCAAGACCTCACATCTGACCACCTACCAGTAATCGGCCACATTGGAAATGCAATTGAACCGCCTCCCCCACGACACAAAACCACTATTAATTGGGACCAGTTTCAAAGATGGCTAAATAACAACATTCGTCCCACATTGGACCTAACTACCACACAACAAATAGAAGAAGCTATCGGATTGTTAACAGACAAAATTAAAACAGCATATAAAAAAGCTTCTACAACTACAATATTTCCCGAACCAAACACTCACAAGCTACCACCACTCATACAAGATCTAAAATACCTGAAAAACGCAGCTAGACGCCGCTGGCTCCACACTCGAAACCCGGAAGACAGAAGAGAGTTAAACAGACTCAAAAAGCAAATCCATCACCGAGTTCAGGAATGGAGAGCTGAAGTTTGGGAAGACCGCATGAGCACTCTACAACTCCGAAATACAGACGACTGGAAACTAATTAAAAATCTGCGACGCACGAAACAACACAAACCGGCATTACTACAAAACAACAATCTCATCTTTGACGCCTTTAGCCAGGCAGAACTTTTCGCAGCCACATATGAACAACAAAATACAATAGATCCTCTTGAAAACCTACAACCTGACATTTTACAATATCAGCAACATGTAACGACTACAGCCCAGAATATACGCCAGACACCTCCGCGCGATCTACCAGAACTAACCACTCCAGCTGAAATAAAAACAATTATAAACCGACTTGGAACAAACTCCGCTCCTGGACCGGACCTCATATCCAACATACATCTCCAGAACCTGCCAAGAAAACCTCTTGTCCTGCTAACCAGAATTATCAACGCCTGCCTAATCAACCACTACTTTCCTCAAGCATGGAAGATTTCAAAAATAGTACCGATACCTAAACCTGGAAAAGACCTGAAGAAACCGCAAAACTATAGACCGATAAGTTTACTCCCTACAATGTCCAAGCTCTTAGAACGAATCCTACTACCAAGAATCAGACAACCCTTACTCGACGGCAACATTATCCGTCAAGAACAATTCGCTTTTCAAGAAAAACTATCAGCAGAACTCCAGATCTTACGCATTACTGAACACATTACCAAAAACATGAACCTATCCCGATATACAGCCGCAATATTCCTAGATGTTGAAAAGGCATATGACAAAGTGTGGAAAGATAACCTCATTACAAAATTAAAAGACCACACGGACATACCCGAATGTTACATCAAAATCATCGACAGTTTCTTACATGATCGAAGATGTTTTGTGCAGATTGACAACAAACGATCAGATCAAAAAACATTACAGGAAGGAATACCGCAGGGTTCGGTGCTTTCCCCGACCCTATTCACAGTATACGTCAACGACATACCAAAAACTGAAACTTCAATAATAGCACAATTTGCAGACGACACGGCACTCCTAGAATCACACCGACAACTAACAACGACAATAAGCAGACTTCAACAACAAGTGGACCTCACAGAAAAATGGGCCAAACGAAACAGAATCAAACTAAACCCGGAGAAGACAGTTGCCATACTATTCACACGCCGTCGACCACAGATCCACGACCAAATTGAGCTACACGGAACACGAATACCTTGGACAACATCTGTTAAATACCTTGGAGTGACAATAGACAACAAAATGCTATTCAAGCAGCATATAGAACAGAAACGTCTACGAATATCAAGAACCATTCACGCAATTTACCCTCTCTTGGCCAGCAAGGAAATGTTCCAACGCACTAAACTAAACATATACAAAGCAATAGTAATACCCATGATGCTCTACGGCTGCTCGTCGTGGGGCATAACAAGCAGAACAAATAGGAAACCACTACAAACATTACAAAACAGATGCCTTAAGCTAATCCTAAATGCGCCATGGTGGACAAGAACAAATCGCATACATGAAGAACTTAATATGCCAACCGTCGACACTCAAATCATCACCACAACAAGAAGACTAATAGAGAAAATTCAAAGGCTCAGACCTACCACGCAACAATTACAGGATCTAGCAACGGTACAACCAGCCCACTGGCAAAAGATAAGAGTGCCACTCTCCATCCTGCAAGACAACTAAGAGAGGTAAAAATCAACAGAACAGGTCAATCAGAAAAACGAAGATTCAACAAAATATAAAAATACCAAGAATGTGGGTCTAAAGGACCGATATACTGCGCCCAAAGGCTCACCAACGAAAACAAGGTGTCCCATTTGTGTTAAATAAATGGTGTCCCCACTGAGCAAACCTACCTCACACACTTGAGGGGCCAACCTCCTCCGGAGGTAGTACCCTTGCCATCGCACAACACACCAAAAAAAAAAAAAAAAAAAAAAAAAAAAAAAAAAAAAAAAAAAAAAATGGCGCGAGGCGGCTATTCCTCTGCTGTGCGCTCCGCTCGCTGCGTGTCTCCTCTCGCTCTCGCTGCTCGCTGTGTGTGAACGCGCGTCGTCGAAATGGCAGATCAGGCGGCTACGAACGAGACTGCTGCGGCACCCGCCGCCACCGGCACTACGAAGAAGGCAAAGTCTGCGTCGTCTGCGAAGAAGCCGCGCGCCAAGCCTGCGCACCCGCGCACCTCTGAGATGGTGACGGCCGCCATCAAGAGTCTGAAGGAGCGCGGCGGATCGTCGCTGCAGGCGATCAAGAAGTACATTGCCGCGCACTACAAGCTGGACGCGGAGAAGCTGGCGCCGTTTATCAAGAAGTACCTCAAGTCGGCCGTGGTGGCGGGCGAGCTGGTGCAGACGAAGGGGAAGGGCGCGTCCGGCTCTTTCAAGCTTGCCGGCGCCGGCGGCGGGGCGGCTGAGGGCGGCAAGGCTCGTGCTGGCGGTGCCAAGAAGAAGCGCGCCGCTCCGGCCAGCAAGGAGAAGAAGGGCGCCCGTGCGGCCGGCGCAAAGAAGGCTGGTGGCGTGAAGGCGGCGACCGGTCGGAAGGCGGGCGCCGCCAAGAAGGCGTCTGCGGCGTCGGCCGCTCCCGCCGGTGCGAAGAAGGCGGCTGCTGCCAAGCCGGCCAAGGCCAAGTCGCCGTCGAAGGCGAAGAAGGCCGCCAAGGTTCCGACGAAGAAGCCGAAGGCGCCGCGCCCGAAGAAGGCGACGACGCCGTCTAAGGCGAAGGCTTCGCCCAAGAAGAAGAAGTAGAGAGGAATGGGAAAGGAAGGGTTGGCGGTTGACTCCGTCGTCCGCACCCCCCGTCCCCGTCGTCTAGTGGCGCGCAACAGACGCGCGGCCCAAAACGGCCCTTCTCAGGGCCATCAAAGCACGTCGGGAAGGTTTTGATTGTCGTGTTTGTGTTGCGGTGTGGTTGTGTCGTCTGGCGTTTCTGTATGCCCGTGTGTGGATACTGTTTGCGTGCCGTGGTGGTTGGATTGCGGGGGGTCGGTGGCGGGTGCGGGCGGCGGTAGCGGTTGATTGTCGCCGTTTTTTTTTTTTTTTTTTTTTTTTTTTTGTTTGGTCGCGGCCGGCCGACGGTTGGTTTTGTGTCATGTTGTTTGAATACTTTGGTTTGCCTGCCTGCCGTCTTCTCGGATGTGTCTTGTCTTGTGTGTGTGTGTGTGTGTGTTCTTGCAACGGGGGCGGGGGACGTTGAGATGTGGAAAGGGTCGGTGGCGTTGGACGTGCCTGGCTTTTTGTTTGTTTTTCTTTTCGAAACGAAGCGGCGGCCGGCCGTGTGGTTGACGGCGTCGGCCGATGGGTATTGTGCGCTTTGAGCGCCGCGCCGGGGAGGGATGATGTTGATTGTTGCGCGCGCCAGCAAGCTGGCAGAGGAGAGCGGCTGTGGCGGACGGACGGGAAGTGGAAGTGGTGTTTTGTCTTTGGTTCTGTGGTTGTGGGGCGAGAGGCGACCGACAAAGTTTGCTCGCGACGGAGTGATGTTAGTGGCCCTGAAAAGGGCCGTTTTGTTTGTTGCGTGCGCGGGCGGGCGGTGCCCAGCGGCTGGCGCGGTGTTTAGGCGCGCTCGCCGCGGATGCGGCGCGCGAGCTGGATGTCCTTGGGCATGATGGTGACGCGCTTGGCGTGGATTGCGCACAGGTTGGTGTCTTCGAAGAGGCCGACGAGGTAGGCCTCGCTGGCCTCCTGCAGGGCCATGACCGCGGAGCTCTGGAAGCGCAGGTCGGTCTTGAAGTCCTGGGCGATCTCGCGCACTAGGCGCTGGAATGGCAGCTTGCGGATGAGCAGCTCTGTGCTCTTCTGGTAGCGCCTGATTTCTCGCAGGGCGACGGTGCCCGGCCTGTAGCGGTGGGGCTTCTTGACGCCGCCGGTGGCGGGCGCGCTCTTCCTCGCCGCCTTGGTGGCGAGCTGTTTGCGCGGCGCCTTTCCGCCGGTGGACTTGCGGGCCGTTTGCTTTGTGCGGGCCATAGCGGTAGCGGTAGCGGAGCGGCGTGGAGGCGAGGTGCTGCGTCGGGTGCTGCCTTGACGACACGGGCGCGCGCCAGCGGCCGTGGTGCGCTTATATGCCCTCGGTTGCGCGTGGTGGGGGGAGGGCGGGCCAGAGTCTATATAGGGGGGCTGGCGCGTGCGCTGGGCGCAGACCGTAGCCGACTCGCTAGCGCCGGGTGAGGAGCCAGCCGCTGCAGCAGACGTTTTGCTTGCACTGAGCTTTTTGAGGATTTAGAAGAGATGACTGGCCGCGGCAAGGGAGGAAAGGGGCTCGGCAAGGGTGGCGCCAAGCGGCACCGCAAGGTGTTGCGCGACAACATCCAGGGCATCACGAAGCCCGCGATCCGCCGCCTGGCTCGCAGGGGCGGCGTGAAGCGCATCTCTGGTCTGATCTACGAGGAGACCCGCGGAGTGCTGAAGGTGTTCCTGGAGAACGTGATCCGCGACGCGGTGACGTACACTGAGCACGCCAAGCGCAAGACTGTGACGGCCATGGACGTGGTGTACGCCCTGAAGAGGCAGGGGCGCACCCTGTACGGTTTCGGCGGTTAGGCGCGTCGCAGCCGGTGTGCTGTGCCGCGTTGGCCTTCCCGCGGCCGTGGGAGAGACGAAAACGGCCCTTTTCAGGGCCACCACACTGTTCGGAAATTGAAAAGTGCGAAAGAGTCTGTGTTGTTGTTGCTGCGTGTGTTGCCTGCCTGCCTTCTTTCTTTCTTTCTTTCATTCTTTTCATTTCGTTTGCGTTTGAGTGACGTGACGTGACTGGGAGAAAGGAAAGGAAGCGGGTCTTGTGGCTGTGTGTGTGCGCGAGAGAGGGCGTTGTGTGTTTGTTTTGTTTATCGATCGATGGAGACGCCGGGCTGTGTGTTGTTGTTGTTGTGCGAGAGGCGGTGAATATTTGCGTGGTTTTGGCTGTGTGTTTGCGGCGGCGTTGGAGTTGCCGAGGCAAGGCGTGCCCATAGGCGGCCGGATCAGCTGTTTCGTTTGTATGGGGCGCGCGGGAGTGGAGGGCGGTGTGTCGACACGCTCGTTTAACAGTGGTGATTATTGCTGTCGTTGTCGTTGTCGTTTGGAAGGCGACTGTGCGTGCGTGGAGGTGCTTGAGGCAAACGAAACGAAACAAAACAAGGGAAATGTGTGTGTGTGTGTGTGTGTGTGTGTGTTGGGCCACACGGGCTGTGGACGACAAGATGGCGGCGGCTCTTCTTGTTCTTCTCTCTTTTAGTCCTCTACCGTTAGAGGGGGAGTTGGTGGAGGTTATTGTCGCCTGTGGACATTTGCTCCTCTTTTCTGTGTGTTGTTCTTATCTTTGGTAGTGTGCTTTTTCGGACGTTGCTGTTTTGTTGAGAGTGATTATGTGTTCTGTTTGTGCTACCGCTGGAGTAGCGACTCGGGTCTTGCACATCTGTCCCTGTGGTGTTCATATTGCCCAAGGGTCAAGACGTAATAGTCATTTTCTGAATTCCGCGCGGTGGCGTAGAACGCTTGTGCCAGGGCGCGGAACCGTGTTGTGGGTGGTTCTAGGCAGGTGTGCCGCGGGGACGTGTGAGGCCCGTCGTAGAGCGCTCCGCTTTGGACCCTTCTGTAGGCGACGCATCGTCGATCTGGCTGCATAGCCCCATACAGGGCGCGCATATTCCAGTATCGCTACCCGCTACCCCTGTTGCGGGGTCGAGGGAACAGGGGTTACAGGATCTGCATCCTGGCGTGAGCGTTTGTGCCAAGTTCCCCTATGTTGACACTTCGATGTCAGGCGGCTGTGGAAGTGAAGTTAAAGTAAAGTAAAGCAAAGCGCGGCGAGGACGACTGAAATTTTGCTTTGGACGTAGGTTTGTGTGGTGGCCCTGAAAAGGGCCGATTGTTGTGAGCCGAGCCGGGCCGGCAAAGCGCGTTGCGTGCAGGGGAGCACGCAGCGCTGCTGGGCGGCGGGTCCGCGTGCCGATTGCCTGGCCTCTCTGTTTAGGCCTTCTTCTCGGTCTTCTTTGGCAGCAGGACGGCCTGGATGTTGGGCAGGACACCACCCTGTGCGATGGTGACGCCCGACAGGAGCTTGTTGAGCTCCTCGTCGTTGCGGATGGCAAGCTGCAGGTGGCGCGGGATGATGCGCGTCTTCTTGTTGTCGCGGGCCGCGTTTCCGGCCAGCTCGAGCACCTCAGCCGCGAGGTACTCCATGACGGCGGCGAGGTAGACGGGCGCCCCGGCGCCGACGCGCTCGGCGTAGTTTCCCTTGCGCAGGAGGCGGTGGATTCTGCCGACCGGGAACTGGAGCCCGGCCCTGCTTGAGCGGGACTTTGACTTGCCCTTGACTTTGCCTCCCTTTCCGCGTCCGGACATGGCGATGCGCTGTGGTGTAAAAAAACGAGACGAGACGAACGACGGTGCGAGCCGCAGCGAGTCGAGCAGCGGAGTGGCGGCGCCAACGTGGCTTCTTCGCGAAGATTCTGCAGTCTTCGACGAATGCGGAGTTCACAACAAATTCATGTTTTGCCTCCTATGTAATTCTGGTGGTGTGTCTTCTAGAGGTGATTGGCTTCTCGGTATTGTCCACTCTGTTTATTTCTTCAGGTACAGCCTATGCTGTAAGGAGCTGGGGCCAGCGTGTGTTGGCATTGCGCTGAAGCTTCTGCCCCAGTGTGCGAATGTTCCGATTTTCTGACTGCCGCGCCTTTTCGTAGAAACGACGGGCAACCGTCCGGATGTGCGCCTTAACCGTGCGGACCTCAGCGAGGTCGTGCAGCGGTCCGGATGGGAAGTCCCTCTGCAAGTGCAGCGCGAGGCGCAGAGCCCTGTTCTGCAAGGATTGTAGCTTCTTCAGGTGGTCTTCAGCCGCGTTCCCCCAGACGACGGCCGCGTAATCGAAGACAGGGCGGATTAGTGCCCTGTACAACGTGACGCCCAGTCGCGGAGGAAGAGTCGACGTCGGGTTGAGCAGGGGGTAGAGCTGAAGAAGTCGACCCCTTGCTTTGGTTACGACGCTCTTCACATGGGGGCCCCAGGTGAGGCGGCGATCTAAGGTGACCCCAAGATACTGCGCAGTCGGTCGCCAGGTGACAGGACTGCCTCCAACGATGATCGGGGGCAGAGCGGCTGGGATGACACGACGGGTTGCAATGAAAAATTGCGTCTTGGCTCCGTTAAACTGCAGCTTCCACTTGACAGCCCAAGCAGCGAGGGTGTCGACGGCGTGCTGTAACCTCTGGCGAAGTGTGACTGCACTCATGCTTCGTGAATAGAGCGCAGTATCATCAGCGTAAAGTGCAAGGTGCACACGAGGGACCGTCGGCGTGTCGGCCGTGTACAGCGTGTACAGGATCGGCCCCAAGACCGACCCTTGTGGCACGCCTGCTCTGATGGGACGGACTGTTGACAAGCCAGTTTCTGCACGGACATGAAAAGTCCGCCCATCGAGGTATGACTGTAGCAGACGGACATGGGATCCAGGGACCCCCATTTCGAGGAGTTTGAGTAGCAGCCCGTCGTGCCAGACGCTGTCAAAAGCGCGCGAGACATCAAGGAAGACTGCGCCGAAGTATTCGCGCCTCTCCAGGGAATCGAAGGCTTCTTCCACCAGTCGGAGAAGTTGGTGCTCCGTAGAGTGGCCCTTACGGAAACCGAACTGGACATCCGGGAGTAAAGAGTCGGCGGTGACGTGTTGTTGTAACCTCTTCAGATAGACGCGCTCGAAAACTTTCGAGATAGCAGGCAGCAGACTAATCGGGCGGTAGCTCTTCGGCTGCCGGAGATCTTTTCCCATCTTGGGAACAGCCACAATCTCAGCGTGCTTCCACTGCAGGGGAAAGTGACCGGTGCGGAAGATCTTGTTGAAGATTGCAGCAAGGTGAGTGGAGGCAACCTCAGGCAGTTGTTTCAGCATGGCAGTGGAGACGTCGTCAGGGCCTGCAGCTCTCTTTGGATTGAGAGCCTTCAGAGCCGTCGAGACTTCTTCAGGTGTAGTGGCCTCGATGTTATCATCGCCCTCCGTTGCCAGATAGCGAGGGAGCCGGTCGGCAACCATCTCTTCATGTTCGGCGGCCAGAGGATCCTCTACAGGCCGGAAGTTCTCTTCAAAAACATCGGCGAGGGCGTCAGCCTTCGCGTTGGGTTCACAGACAATTCCGTCTGCAGTTCGGAGAGGCGGCATACGCTGCGTTCGCCGTAGGAAGTATTTCGTGGTCCTCCAGGCAGACCCGTCGTCAAGCTGAAGAGTCGCCACACGGTTTGCCCACTCCTGGTTGCGGTGGTTGTCCACGGCCACCGTGATTTCGCGCCGCATACGGTTGAGTTGCCGTTTGGTGGCGGGGTTCCGTGTACGCTGCCATTCGCGGTACACTCTGTTCTTCGCTGCAATTTTTGCAAGGAGATCCGGGGGCAGCTGTCGAGATTGGTCCTGGCGCTCGCGTCTGGGCGGAGTCGCTGCTTTGACTGCGCCGAGGGTGGCGTCTGTGAAGTGGAGAAGTGAATCTTCAGCTTCAGCGTCGTCAACAGGTGGCATCCCGGCGAGGGACTCAGTCAGGGTGGTGCGAAAGTGATCCCAGTTGACTCCAGAGAGTGACACTCCACGCCTGGGTAGCTGCAGTGGGTCGAGGTCGACGTCGAAAACAACTGGCACATGGTCAGAGGAGAGGACATTCCGTGTCGATGCGAGGATCCGGTGCGGAATGCCTTTCACGACCGCGAAGTCGACGATGTCCGGTTGTCCATTAGCGGGAAAGATGGTGGGATCGTAGGGACCCACTACCACAGCGTCATGTCGATCCACGATTCGTAAGACGCGGCGGCCGTCACTGTTGGTGAGACGTGAATGCCAAGCGACGTGCTTGGAGTTATAATCTCCAGCGATGAACAGCTTGCCGCCGATGGAGAGAAGAGATTCTAAGTCGGCATCGACCCATGGATGCGACGGCGGTTTGTAGATGGCAATGAAGGTGATTGCTCCCGCTGACGTGTGCGCGACTACTCCGGTCGCCTCCAGTGTCACGAGCGGCGGCAGCTGAATCTGGTGGTGACGGATGCCATTCCGGATATAGATGGCCAAACCTCCACCGGCAGTTGGTCTGTCAGCACGGTAACAGGAGTAGTTCGGCGCTTTGACTGCAATGCCCGGTTTGAGGCGGGTTTCGCTGAGCAGACAGATGTCCACAGCTTCATCACGAAGGAATTGACGAAATTCGCCAGCTTGTGTGCGTAGACAGAGAGTGTTCCACGCGACGACCGTGAGTCCTCTAACACTGCCCATAATGAGTAGTGGAGGAGCGGCGGGTGGCTGCCGGAGCGGCAATCTTCTGTGCAGCGGTCAGGTGCTGCGTGAGGACATCGAGCAGTTTTGTAGTGCTCGCCACGAGGGCGGTGAGTTGAGTAATCAAACTCGCGATGTCCGTGGCGGAGGCGGCGGGAGCCGTATCTTCTCTTGCGCCGATGGAAGTGGCCACCTCTTCGCCATTGGACGTGGCTTCGTCTGGGGCTGTGGTTGGGCGACCCCCAGTCTTGCGCCGGCCTCCGCGGCGTTGGGGGCGTGCAGCAGACGTCGCGGGGAGGGCAGCAGAGGAGGGGCCCGGTTCCGGGTTCGACGAATTTTGCACAGGTGAAGTGGCGCAGGTTGGTAGTGGATGTCGTGCCTCTGCGTCTTCAAGAAGATCGCGGGTCGGGGAGGCTTCATTGCGGCGACGTGCTTGTGGGTCTTCATGGACGGCGTCGTCGCCGTTGGGTCGGCGGGGCGCCAGTCCCCTGGCGACAGCGGTGGCGTAAGATATTGTAGGATCAGTCCTGGCAGACTTCTTCTGTTTGGCGGCGGTCGGCTGGCCTCGCTGTCGAGCACTGGCGCGCCTCCAAGCGTCACAGCCGCGGTAGCTGGCGACGTGAGGGCCTCCACAGAGAGCGCACGTTGGCTGCTGCTTCCGTGTGATGGGGCAGTCCTTCGCTGGGTGGGCACCAGCGCATTTCACACACTTTTCAGGCATGGAGCAATGCCGGGCAACATGGTTGATGCCCTGGCACCGGTAGCACTGGACAGGGCCTCTCTTGGCGCGCAAGTCTTCTGTGGTCACCGAGACGTTGGCTAGTCGGGTGAGCTGGTAGAGCTTCCTGTTCTCGATCGTATCCGTTGCGATGACGAGGAACAGGGGCATGTAGTCACGTGATTTGGGCTGCTTCATCTTGACCACAGTTCTGACACTGAAGTCGAGCTCTTCGAGTTCTTCTTTGATGTGATCCGGTTCCATGTTGAAGGGGAGATGTCGGATGACAATCTTCAGGACGCGGTCCGGGGTGGAGGCGTGAGTGAAGAAAGGGATCGCCCTGTCAGACGCCTCCTGCGTCACACGTCGGTAGTCGTCTGCGGAGCGCAGCGTAATCTTGTACATGTCTCTTCCGGCGACCTTCACATTGTAGACTGCCGTCGTCCAGCTATTGAGAAGCTGTTGCAGCTGCCTGAAGGTGCCTTCATATTTCAGAACGATCGGCGGTAGTGGTGCATCTCTCCTTGGCGCCGTGGAGGGGCGCGGTGGTTCCTCTGGGGCATCCTCAAGGGCTGCAAAAGTGTTGGCGGTGGATGCCGGCTCGTGGGTGGACAGCACCTTTCGTCGCGCTGTATGGCGTCGCTTCGGGCGAGTGAAGCCGTCAGCATCGTCAGCGAGCGTTTGTTTCGATCGCTTCTCTGCCGGTGAACTGCGCCCGCCGGCATGGGATGCATCTTCTTCTCTTCTGCTTTTGCCAGTGTGCCGCCGAGGTGGTGGTGCGGCAGACGGCTCGTCTTCTTCCGACTCCGGGAGCGGAACTGCAAGCGCATCCATAGCGATATCCATCATGTCCTCATTCGTTGCGTGGTCCGTCATAAGTGGGGGGCCAGATGAGGCCGCCGACGTAGCAAGCTCCGCCGGACGGCGATCTGCCACACCCTTCGCAGTACGTAGCTCCGTTCGCTTCGACATCTCAAGCTCGAATTTGCGTGGCGGCGCCGCCAGGGGTGGGGGTCCTTTATGCTCTCGGGTGCGGCGGCCGGTTGCGCTCGCGGCCCATTGGTCGGCGGCCGCAACGGGGCGAGCTGGTAAAGGTGCGGCGGCGGGGCGCGCTGGGTGCCACTGTGTGGGGAGACGCTGACTAGAGCGGAGCGCTTGCTGCTGGTGTTGCTGCCGTACGTTCACGTTCTTGTTTTGAGATGCCGCCCAAGACTAGCGGGAAGGCCGCCAAGAAGGCTGGCAAGGCTCAGAAGAACATTTCGAAGGGCGACAAGAAGAAGAAGCGCAAGAGGAAGGAGAGCTATGCCATCTACATCTACAAGGTGCTGAAGCAGGTGCACCCTGACACGGGCATCTCGTCGAAGGCGATGAGCATCATGAACAGCTTCGTGAACGACATTTTCGAGCGCATCGCGGCCGAGGCGTCTCGCCTGGCGCACTACAACAAGCGCTCGACCATCACGTCCCGCGAGATCCAGACCGCTGTGCGGCTGTTGCTGCCTGGCGAGCTGGCCAAGCACGCCGTGAGCGAGGGCACGAAGGCGGTGACCAAGTACACGAGCTCCAAGTAAGGAGGTGGCTCTGGAATGGAAGGAGATCCTCCGTTGCGAGAGCGGCAAAACGGCCCTTTTCAGGGCCACCAAATGGCCTTTGCGGGAAGGGCGGAATTGTTGTTGTTTTTGTTTTGTTTTGTGTGTGAGTGGGTGGACGGCGGCAATAGCTACCGCTTTGGTTGCGACGCGACGCGACGGGGTGGGGTGGCCGATGCGATGAATAATTTGATTGTTTAGGGGGCGCGTCGCGTGTTGCGGGGTACGGCCACGGTGTGACGTGGAATGGAGGCACGTGCGCACAACTCGTTGTCTGCGAGGGGGGGGGGGGGGGGGGTTGAAGTGCGATCGGTGATGTGCCCTTTGGATGGAGGTGCCGGTTAGTTACGTGACGGGTGGAAACGAAACGCGATTGTTGGGAATGTCAGTGTGTAACGACGGCCGTTTGCGGGTCGGTTTGCACGCCATATATGGCGAGGGTGAAATGTGTCTGTAAATGCAGCGTGGAGGCGTGTGAGTGACGTTTAAATGTGAACGCGCAATGAGACACCACTGTGTATTTGCATTGTGCGGGCGACACGCACGATGATATGTACCTTTCCCCCGACTCTGATTTCGATAGTCGTGTCTGACTGACTGTGTCTGCTTGTGTGCGTACGACGCACGCACACCGACGTCGTCATTGAAGATGCATGCTCGCGTGTCCAGTGCAGTACAGTAGAGTAAGCGCGACGCTAGAAGACGACGGTCGCTTTGGCGAATGTGCGTACACGTGTTTGTGTGTATGTCGGTGATGTGGTCCGATCCGTCGCCTCTGGGAAACTGTCGATCGGCGCGGTACACCGGACGTCGTGAACACCCGTCATACCGTCGCGCTGAGAACGGTTACCGAAAGGTGAACGAACCTCTGATCGGTCGAATGTCTGGGCAGAACGTGAGGAGAGAATGGTGGAGGGAAGGAGAGAGGGGAAAAAAAAAGAAAAATAGAGAGAGAGAAAACGGAAAAAAAAGAACCAAACAAAACGGAGAAACGCAGTGTAGAGCAACGGAACGTTCCCGTGTCGGAGGTGTATTGTAGCCGCACTGAAATGCGTGTAACGGCGCGGCGGCAAGTGTCTGCCGTGGTGAACGTTACCTTTGACGGCTGAATTGTGCGTTGCGTTGCTCTTTGCTTTCCCGGATGTGTATGTAACGTAACGTTCGTTGAGATGGTTCTGAGGAAGAATGTAAGACAGTGCCCGTGCCGTCTGTGTTCGTGTGCAAAGCCATTGTGTGTGTGTGTGTGTGTGTGTGTGTGTGTGTGTGTGTGTGTGTGTGTGTGTGTGTGTGTGGCGTCCGGGAATGGCGGTGGGCGTGCCCTGCATGTGGCCCGGAAGGCTGTTCGTTTCGCGGTAGTGTGTGGACAGGGGAGGGGCACGCGTAACGCTGCTGGCATGGCATGGCATTCGGGAGATGGGAGGGGGCAAACGAAGAAAACAAGACGCGGAGGCTATAAAGACGGGGAGGGGCGCGGTGTGGGTGGCTTGCGCTGCGCTCGGCTGGCGCGTGCGGCGTTGTTTTTGTGCAAGAGAAGAGAAAACGAATGGGTTGCCGGGAGGGGGCCGTTGTGGTGTAGCCGCAGACGCGGCTGTCAGTGAACGTGGTGAGACCGACGGATGCGGGAGGGGCGGGGGCGGGGAAAACACTAGAAGAAAGAAGGAGAAAAACGCTGCTGCAACCAACATGAAATGAGGCCTTTTGTAACCTGCCAGCAACAAAAGAACAACAAAAAGAAAGGTCTATCAACATTGAATGTAAATGGAAATGGACCCAAGTGTAAACCTCCCCGCACAAATAGTCGTAAATGTGCCAGAATGTTGTTAACGTCCCTAGAAAATGAACGAACGAAGATTGATGAGAAACGCGCGATAATATGATGAATGGAAATAATGAACCATGAACATCTCAACAGACATAATTGAAAACCCGATAAACGTTGTAAGGGCAGCGCTGGCTGACCTGACCTTCGGCCCTGTGTATTCTGAAACGTCCCCCTTTGAACAACCAATGTATACAAAACTGTGCTTAAACTGACACACAATATTTTGAGCGCAACGCAATCTGACTATCAAAGATCCCTGCAAAAGAATGGCCCTGAGTAACATTAAAGTACACCTGTCGGAAATCACTTACCTCACAAAAAGCTTCATTACTCGAACTACTGCAATACAGCGAGCACCACTGCTGCTAAATAAGAGATTCCAAACTACGGAGGGCACTAACTACCGATGGGGATAGTTAGCAAAGTAAAGATGTTTCATAGAGAACAACAAACAATGTATTTACCCTTAATATCATCACCAGTCATAATATATGTAATTTGAAAAGTCCGCCATCTCTGTCGTCACGTGCACCAGTGCTGGCGGCCCACCCCTAACTGCGCAACGCTACGCGCTGTTCACATCCAGCTATAGCAGTTCATGACAACAATGCAAACTAGCCACAGACTGCACACAGCACAGGCGGTGATTTTCACGCGGAGCGCTACGTGGCAATTACCAATATAAAAATCTAAACAAACAGCGTACGTACAAATTAGAATAAAAAGAGCAAAAGATCGTTACGTCAAAAAACAAAACAAAAAAGACAAAAGAGAAGAAACAAACTGCATCTATATGTGCTCTTAACTGTAGATACCTGTACACAGCGTCGTGCAATGAATGCCGGCTCACATTTAATTTTGATTGTTGGAGGAAATGCGTAGGAAATATTCTTTAAATGGAAATGAATGGTTGTACTTTAAAAAAAAAGTTAGTTTGGAAACAAAGTATTATTGGGGCATTTTGTTGTGAAGAAAATAGTTACAATTGACATACAGTATTAGATTTGCGCAATGCAGCTTCATTACCTTACCTGTAATAACAATATGCATCGTCCCGAACGGAGACCAGAGTCGCGAGAAGAGCACGCCGCCGCCCGCTCAGTACAATCGTCCACTCGCTAATACTGTCGACTGACTAGTACCTCTCCCGACCCGCCACATATAGATGGCAACTGTTCCTGCCGACCCGCTACGTGCTACTAGTGTCGTGTGGCGCAGACTAGCGGCGATAAGAAACGCTCTGGTCAGAGATTGTGTCGTGCCTCGCCATCGCTGGTAACGAGTACATACGTGTTTCAGCGCGCGTACCGGAAGACGCAGTGCGGAGCCAGAGACTGTGTTGTCGAGGCCGTCGGCGCAGTGCATGTCGGTCGGTCGAGTGCGTGCGGGAGGGCAGAGAGGCAGCGTCGGCACGGAGATGCACGCACGGGGGCTGCGGCGTGGCGCGTTTGCGGTAGGCGCCTTTGGTGGCAACGGCCGGGACAAGCAGCGGTGTATGGTGTGGTGCGGGCCGGACAGGGGCGGAGGAGGAGGAGGAGGCGGCGGCGCGACGATGGCATTGGGGCGGAAACGGGGGACGGGGACGGCGACGGCGGATGTTGAGAGAGAGGCGTCACGCGCGGACCGACACAGACGCACAGATAGATAGATAGATAGATAGATAGATAGATAGATAGATAGGTAGGAAGAAGAAGGGGCGGCTGGTGAGTGGGTGCAATTTAGGCGGTAGACACAAGAGGTCGGCACGGCATTTGCGTGGTGTGGCGTTGTTACGGGGTGTGCTCGCTTGCCTCGTTTTGTTGATGCGCGCAGGAAGATGTGCAGAGCAGCGGCGGGCGGCTCGGTTCGGTTTGGCCCGGCGGGCCGCGCTGTTGTCGCGGACGTGAGCGCCCCCTGGCGGGTGGCCGGAGGCGGCGCGGCGTGTTGGACGTGTGGCTGGCGGCAGTGCACAATTGCGAGTGGCTGGCGGTGTGGCGGTTGGCGCGTCGGGCGGCCGAGAGAGAGGAGAGGTATGTATGTGTTTGCGGGCGCCTTTGCTGCGCGGCGTCGTGCAGGGAGGGAGGGAGGGCGGGCGGGCGGCTGTCGACTGTGTGTGTGTGTGTGTGTGTGTGTGTGGCGAATTGGCGGCGTTGTGCTCCGGCCGAAGGCGTCGGGAGAGGAGAGTTGGTCGTGATGTCATGTCGCGCCGTGTCATGTTTGCGAAACGGCTGCCGAGAGGTGTGGTGGTAGCGAGCCGGTCGGTGTCGGTGTCGGTGCGATGGGAATGTGCGTTTGGCGGTTTCGGTGTGCTTTTTTTTTTGCTGCGGCGTGAGAGTGGGGCGGGCGGGCAGGCTTGCTGTTGTTGGTTCCTTGTGTCTTGTGTGTGTAGCTTGATGGCAACGTGGAAGGGCGCCGGTTTCGAGCCGTGCGTGTGGTTGTCGACGTAGACTGGTTGGGGTGTGCCGTTGCACGTGCATGTTTGGGTCGTTGGTGTGGTTTTGGCTGGCTGGCTGGCTGTGTGTGTGTACGACGGGAAGGGGGGAGGCGGCGGTGGATAGTGCAGTAGTTGTGTCGTTGCCACGGGCGTCGGGTGCGGCTGTGCGTAGTGGCGGAAAGGTGTCGGTTGCGGGAAGCGAGGCCGTCGTTGGCGGTGTCGCGTGCCTTCGTGAATCGAGTGGGGCGGGGAAAGGAGCAGCGTGCCGCTGCGTCGCGGCCGTTAGCCAGAGGCTGTGCTTTGATAGTTTTGTGGACGGTTCGTGCGAGGCGATTTGTTGCCTGCCCTATGTTTGTTTGTTGTTTTGGAGACGACGACTGGTTGGTGGCGTGCGCGCGAGCGAAGTGGCGGTGCGCGTTTCCCGTGTCGACTGCCGACTGCCGACTGCCGACTGCCGACTGCCGACTGCCGGCTGGCGACAGGTGCGCCGTCGGTGGGGGTGGGTGGCCGGCACAAGTAGAGGCGGCGGCGTCGTTGCGGTGTGTTTGTGTTGTCGGCTGTGTCGGCGACAGCTGTTTGTGCGGTGCGTGTGAATGGTGGTGCAAACGTGTGCTGGCGTTGAGGCTGCGACCGCGGCGTGTTGTTGGTTGATGTTGAACAGCGGCTGTGTGCGGTGGTGGTGTTGCCGCACGTGCATCCGGCCCGGCGCGGAAAGCGCAGTTGCGGCGGCCCTTCGGTGCCAGCCACGTCGCGTGAGCGGCGGGTTGCTCTGGTCGACACGTGGTGCTCTGGTTTGTTGTTTGGTGCCCTTTGGCCGGTGGGTGGTCCGTGTGTCTCGGTATCTGGTCGTGGTCGTGCTGCCCGTTTGTCGGCGTTGTCTGTGGCTTCGCTTTTGTTTTTTGCGGCGTGCCGACGACCCGACGCGACCTTTACACCCAAAGTGTGGCGCCCGAAGGTGAACCAACGTCGTAATCCGACCTCGGCGCTTAAGCTCTAAGCCTAAGCTGAGCGAACCGAACCGAACCGAACCTGTAGCGTTGCGTAGCGTGAGGTGAGGTGCGGTGAGGTCAGCCTCAGCGCCAAGTAAGCCAAGCTGTCCGGCCGTGAGGTGGGTGGGTAGGTAGGTGCGGCTGCTGCGGCCACCTGACGCCCGACGTGTGTTTGAATGCTTAACCTAAGTTTGAGGCTTAACCTAACCCAAGTGGCCTTAACCTAACCTAACCCAACCTAACCTCTGACGCCCGACGTGTGTTTGAATGCTTAACCTAAGTTTGACGCTTAACCTAACACCGACCCTTAACCTAACCCAAGTGCCCTTAACCTAACCCACGTCCACCGAACCTAACCGAGACGTGTGAACCTAATGTCTAACTCGTAACGCGTGATGTTGGCTGTCGTGTGTGCTGACGGCAGATTGGGTTGGTCTGTAGTTGCGGATCTCGGTTTGCCTCGGGCGAGGGGTTGGCTCGTAAGCGGCGAGGGGCGCTCCGGCGGAGCATGTTGCTTTGCAGGCGGCGCCCGTTTTTGCGGCGGGCACAATTGAAATTGTTGGGAAACGAACGAAAGGGCTGTGAATGTTGGCGGGCGAGAGGAGGAGGACGTGGCCCGACGGCTGCGGGCCGATCGGGGAAACGGTGGGAGGGCGATGGGGCGGCGGAGGTGCGTTTGCACGGCCGTCATCGCCGCACGCCTCCGCTTGTGTGGCTGTGGCGCCGGCCGCGCTGGCCGGGCTGCCGCGGCGACGGTGTGGGGCTTTTGCCGAAGGTTTGGCCATTGTGGCCGGTCGCCGGCTGGGGCTGTGGGGGCGGCATTTGGGCGTGGGCGGCGATTCTCGGCGGGCCGACCCAGGCTGTAGCGCGCGGTGGCTGCAGTTTGGCCGTGGTTTGCGGCGCTGCCGTGGCGACTGGTTGGCGACTGTGGTGTGGCTGTGTGTAGCCCCATCCTCGGTGGTTTGAAAGGCGCGGGTGGTTGTGGCGCAGGTGTGGGGCTGCTCCGCACAGGCTGTCGGACGTTGGGCGGTAGCAAGCGCGGGAGGCGCGGCGCGGCGGCGCGCAGAGTGGCGGCCGCTCTCTCGGCCGTCCGCGCCCGCCCGCGACACTGGCTGGGCCCGTGGCGCGAGGCGGCTATTCCTCTGCTGTGCGCTCCGCTCGCTGCGTGTCTCCTCTCGCTCTCGCTGCTCGCTGTGTGTGAACGCGCGTCGTCGAAATGGCAGATCAGGCGGCTACGAACGAGACTGCTGCGGCACCCGCCGCCACCGGCACTACGAAGAAGGCAAAGTCTGCGTCGTCTGCGAAGAAGCCGCGCGCCAAGCCTGCGCACCCGCGCACCTCTGAGATGGTGACGGCCGCCATCAAGAGTCTGAAGGAGCGCGGCGGATCGTCGCTGCAGGCGATCAAGAAGTACATTGCCGCGCACTACAAGCTGGACGCGGAGAAGCTGGCGCCGTTTATCAAGAAGTACCTCAAGTCGGCCGTGGTGGCGGGCGAGCTGGTGCAGACGAAGGGGAAGGGCGCGTCCGGCTCTTTCAAGCTTGCCGGCGCCGGCGGCGGGGCGGCTGAGGGCGGCAAGGCTCGTGCTGGCGGTGCCAAGAAGAAGCGCGCCGCTCCGGCCAGCAAGGAGAAGAAGGGCGCCCGTGCGGCCGGCGCAAAGAAGGCTGGTGGCGTGAAGGCGGCGACCGGTCGGAAGGCGGGCGCCGCCAAGAAGGCGTCTGCGGCGTCGGCCGCTCCCGCCGGTGCGAAGAAGGCGGCTGCTGCCAAGCCGGCCAAGGCCAAGTCGCCGTCGAAGGCGAAGAAGGCCGCCAAGGTTCCGACGAAGAAGCCGAAGGCGCCGCGCCCGAAGAAGGCGACGACGCCGTCTAAGGCGAAGGCTTCGCCCAAGAAGAAGAAGTAGAGAGGAATGGGAAAGGAAGGGTTGGCGGTTGACTCCGTCGTCCGCACCCCCCGTCCCCGTCGTCTAGTGGCGCGCAACAGACGCGCGGCCCAAAACGGCCCTTCTCAGGGCCATCAAAGCACGTCGGGAAGGTTTTGATTGTCGTGTTTGTGTTGCGGTGTGGTTGTGTCGTCTGGCGTTTCTGTATGCCCGTGTGTGGATACTGTTTGCGTGCCGTGGTGGTTGGATTGCGGGGGGTCGGTGGCGGGTGCGGGCGGCGGTAGCGGTTGATTGTCGCCGTTTTTTTTTTTTTTTTTTTTTTTTTTTTGTTTGGTCGCGGCCGGCCGACGGTTGGTTTTGTGTCATGTTGTTTGAATACTTTGGTTTGCCTGCCTGCCGTCTTCTCGGATGTGTCTTGTCTTGTGTGTGTGTGTGTGTGTGTTCTTGCAACGGGGGCGGGGGACGTTGAGATGTGGAAAGGGTCGGTGGCGTTGGACGTGCCTGGCTTTTTGTTTGTTTTTCTTTTCGAAACGAAGCGGCGGCCGGCCGTGTGGTTGACGGCGTCGGCCGATGGGTATTGTGCGCTTTGAGCGCCGCGCCGGGGAGGGATGATGTTGATTGTTGCGCGCGCCAGCAAGCTGGCAGAGGAGAGCGGCTGTGGCGGACGGACGGGAAGTGGAAGTGGTGTTTTGTCTTTGGTTCTGTGGTTGTGGGGCGAGAGGCGACCGACAAAGTTTGCTCGCGACGGAGTGATGTTAGTGGCCCTGAAAAGGGCCGTTTTGTTTGTTGCGTGCGCGGGCGGGCGGTGCCCAGCGGCTGGCGCGGTGTTTAGGCGCGCTCGCCGCGGATGCGGCGCGCGAGCTGGATGTCCTTGGGCATGATGGTGACGCGCTTGGCGTGGATTGCGCACAGGTTGGTGTCTTCGAAGAGGCCGACGAGGTAGGCCTCGCTGGCCTCCTGCAGGGCCATGACCGCGGAGCTCTGGAAGCGCAGGTCGGTCTTGAAGTCCTGGGCGATCTCGCGCACTAGGCGCTGGAATGGCAGCTTGCGGATGAGCAGCTCTGTGCTCTTCTGGTAGCGCCTGATTTCTCGCAGGGCGACGGTGCCCGGCCTGTAGCGGTGGGGCTTCTTGACGCCGCCGGTGGCGGGCGCGCTCTTCCTCGCCGCCTTGGTGGCGAGCTGTTTGCGCGGCGCCTTTCCGCCGGTGGACTTGCGGGCCGTTTGCTTTGTGCGGGCCATAGCGGTAGCGGTAGCGGAGCGGCGTGGAGGCGAGGTGCTGCGTCGGGTGCTGCCTTGACGACACGGGCGCGCGCCAGCGGCCGTGGTGCGCTTATATGCCCTCGGTTGCGCGTGGTGGGGGGAGGGCGGGCCAGAGTCTATATAGGGGGGCTGGCGCGTGCGCTGGGCGCAGACCGTAGCCGACTCGCTAGCGCCGGGTGAGGAGCCAGCCGCTGCAGCAGACGTTTTGCTTGCCCTGAGCTTTTTGAGGATTTAGAAGAGATGACTGGCCGCGGCAAGGGAGGAAAGGGGCTCGGCAAGGGTGGCGCCAAGCGGCACCGCAAGGTGTTGCGCGACAACATCCAGGGCATCACGAAGCCCGCGATCCGCCGCCTGGCTCGCAGGGGCGGCGTGAAGCGCATCTCTGGTCTGATCTACGAGGAGACCCGCGGAGTGCTGAAGGTGTTCCTGGAGAACGTGATCCGCGACGCGGTGACGTACACTGAGCACGCCAAGCGCAAGACTGTGACGGCCATGGACGTGGTGTACGCCCTGAAGAGGCAGGGGCGCACCCTGTACGGTTTCGGCGGTTAGGCGCGTCGCAGCCGGTGTGCTGTGCCGCGTTGGCCTTCCCGCGGCCGTGGGAGAGACGAAAACGGCCCTTTTCAGGGCCACCACACTGTTCGGAAATTGAAAAGTGCGAAAGAGTCTGTGTTGTTGTTGCTGCGTGTGTTGCCTGCCTGCCTTCTTTCTTTCTTTCTTTCATTCTTTTCATTTCGTTTGCGTTTGAGTGACGTGACGTGACTGGGAGAAAGGAAAGGAAGCGGGTCTTGTGGCTGTGTGTGTGCGCGAGAGAGGGCGTTGTGTGTTTGTTTTGTTTATCGATCGATGGAGACGCCGGGCTGTGTGTTGTTGTTGTTGTGCGAGAGGCGGTGAATATTTGCGTGGTTTTGGCTGTGTGTTTGCGGCGGCGTTGGAGTTGCCGAGGCAAGGCGTGCCCATAGGCGGCCGGATCAGCTGTTTCGTTTGTATGGGGCGCGCGGGAGTGGAGGGCGGTGTGTCGACACGCTCGTTTAACAGTGGTGATTATTGCTGTCGTTGTCGTTGTCGTTTGGAAGGCGACTGTGCGTGCGTGGAGGTGCTTGAGGCAAACGAAACGAAACAAAACAAGGGAAATGTGTGTGTGTGTGTGTGTGTGTGTGTGTTGGGCCACACGGGCTGTGGACGACAAGATGGCGGCGGCTCTTCTTGTTCTTCTCTCTTTTAGTCCTCTACCGTTAGAGGGGGAGTTGGTGGAGGTTATTGTCGCCTGTGGACATTTGCTCCTCTTTTCTGTGTGTTGTTCTTATCTTTGGTAGTGTGCTTTTTCGGACGTTGCTGTTTTGTTGAGAGTGATTATGTGTTCTGTTTGTGCTACCGCTGGAGTAGCGACTCGGGTCTTGCACATCTGTCCCTGTGGTGTTCATATTGCCCAAGGGTCAAGACGTAATAGTCATTTTCTGAATTCCGCGCGGTGGCGTAGAACGCTTGTGCCAGGGCGCGGAACCGTGTTGTGGGTGGTTCTAGGCAGGTGTGCCGCGGGGACGTGTGAGGCCCGTCGTAGAGCGCTCCGCTTTGGACCCTTCTGTAGGCGACGCATCGTCGATCTGGCTGCATAGCCCCATACAGGGCGCGCATATTCCAGTATCGCTACCCGCTACCCCTGTTGCGGGGTCGAGGGAACAGGGGTTACAGGATCTGCATCCTGGCGTGAGCGTTTGTGCCAAGTTCCCCTATGTTGACACTTCGATGTCAGGCGGCTGTGGAAGTGAAGTTAAAGTAAAGTAAAGCAAAGCGCGGCGAGGACGACTGAAATTTTGCTTTGGACGTAGGTTTGTGTGGTGGCCCTGAAAAGGGCCGATTGTTGTGAGCCGAGCCGGGCCGGCAAAGCGCGTTGCGTGCAGGGGAGCACGCAGCGCTGCTGGGCGGCGGGTCCGCGTGCCGATTGCCTGGCCTCTCTGTTTAGGCCTTCTTCTCGGTCTTCTTTGGCAGCAGGACGGCCTGGATGTTGGGCAGGACACCACCCTGTGCGATGGTGACGCCCGACAGGAGCTTGTTGAGCTCCTCGTCGTTGCGGATGGCAAGCTGCAGGTGGCGCGGGATGATGCGCGTCTTCTTGTTGTCGCGGGCCGCGTTTCCGGCCAGCTCGAGCACCTCAGCCGCGAGGTACTCCATGACGGCGGCGAGGTAGACGGGCGCCCCGGCGCCGACGCGCTCGGCGTAGTTTCCCTTGCGCAGGAGGCGGTGGATTCTGCCGACCGGGAACTGGAGCCCGGCCCTGCTTGAGCGGGACTTTGACTTGCCCTTGACTTTGCCTCCCTTTCCGCGTCCGGACATGGCGATGCGCTGTGGTGTAAAAAAACGAGACGAGACGAACGACGGTGCGAGCCGCAGCGAGTCGAGCAGCGGAGTGGCGGCGCCGCCAGGGGTGGGGGTCCTTTATGCTCTCGGGTGCGGCGGCCGGTTGCGCTCGCGGCCCATTGGTCGGCGGCCGCAACGGGGCGAGCTGGTAAAGGTGCGGCGGCGGGGCGCGCTGGGTGCCACTGTGTGGGGAGACGCTGACTAGAGCGGAGCGCTTGCTGCTGGTGTTGCTGCCGTACGTTCACGTTCTTGTTTTGAGATGCCGCCCAAGACTAGCGGGAAGGCCGCCAAGAAGGCTGGCAAGGCTCAGAAGAACATTTCGAAGGGCGACAAGAAGAAGAAGCGCAAGAGGAAGGAGAGCTATGCCATCTACATCTACAAGGTGCTGAAGCAGGTGCACCCTGACACGGGCATCTCGTCGAAGGCGATGAGCATCATGAACAGCTTCGTGAACGACATTTTCGAGCGCATCGCGGCCGAGGCGTCTCGCCTGGCGCACTACAACAAGCGCTCGACCATCACGTCCCGCGAGATCCAGACCGCTGTGCGGCTGTTGCTGCCTGGCGAGCTGGCCAAGCACGCCGTGAGCGAGGGCACGAAGGCGGTGACCAAGTACACGAGCTCCAAGTAAGGAGGTGGCTCTGGAATGGAAGGAGATCCTCCGTTGCGAGAGCGGCAAAACGGCCCTTTTCAGGGCCACCAAATGGCCTTTGCGGGAAGGGCGGAATTGTTGTTGTTTTTGTTTTGTTTTGTGTGTGAGTGGGTGGACGGCGGCAATAGCTACCGCTTTGGTTGCGACGCGACGCGACGGGGTGGGGTGGCCGATGCGATGAATAATTTGATTGTTTAGGGGGCGCGTCGCGTGTTGCGGGGTACGGCCACGGTGTGACGTGGAATGGAGGCACGTGCGCACAACTCGTTGTCTGCGAGGGGGGGGGGGGGGGGGGTTGAAGTGCGATCGGTGATGTGCCCTTTGGATGGAGGTGCCGGTTAGTTACGTGACGGGTGGAAACGAAACGCGATTGTTGGGAATGTCAGTGTGTAACGACGGCCGTTTGCGGGTCGGTTTGCACGCCATATATGGCGAGGGTGAAATGTGTCTGTAAATGCAGCGTGGAGGCGTGTGAGTGACGTTTAAATGTGAACGCGCAATGAGACACCACTGTGTATTTGCATTGTGCGGGCGACACGCACGATGATATGTACCTTTCCCCCGACTCTGATTTCGATAGTCGTGTCTGACTGACTGTGTCTGCTTGTGTGCGTACGACGCACGCACACCGACGTCGTCATTGAAGATGCATGCTCGCGTGTCCAGTGCAGTACAGTAGAGTAAGCGCGACGCTAGAAGACGACGGTCGCTTTGGCGAATGTGCGTACACGTGTTTGTGTGTATGTCGGTGATGTGGTCCGATCCGTCGCCTCTGGGAAACTGTCGATCGGCGCGGTACACCGGACGTCGTGAACACCCGTCATACCGTCGCGCTGAGAACGGTTACCGAAAGGTGAACGAACCTCTGATCGGTCGAATGTCTGGGCAGAACGTGAGGAGAGAATGGTGGAGGGAAGGAGAGAGGGGAAAAAAAAAGAAAAATAGAGAGAGAGAAAACGGAAAAAAAAGAACCAAACAAAACGGAGAAACGCAGTGTAGAGCAACGGAACGTTCCCGTGTCGGAGGTGTATTGTAGCCGCACTGAAATGCGTGTAACGGCGCGGCGGCAAGTGTCTGCCGTGGTGAACGTTACCTTTGACGGCTGAATTGTGCGTTGCGTTGCTCTTTGCTTTCCCGGATGTGTATGTAACGTAACGTTCGTTGAGATGGTTCTGAGGAAGAATGTAAGACAGTGCCCGTGCCGTCTGTGTTCGTGTGCAAAGCCATTGTGTGTGTGTGTGTGTGTGTGTGTGTGTGTGTGTGTGTGTGTGTGTGTGTGTGTGTGGCGTCCGGGAATGGCGGTGGGCGTGCCCTGCATGTGGCCCGGAAGGCTGTTCGTTTCGCGGTAGTGTGTGGACAGGGGAGGGGCACGCGTAACGCTGCTGGCATGGCATGGCATTCGGGAGATGGGAGGGGGCAAACGAAGAAAACAAGACGCGGAGGCTATAAAGACGGGGAGGGGCGCGGTGTGGGTGGCTTGCGCTGCGCTCGGCTGGCGCGTGCGGCGTTGTTTTTGTGCAAGAGAAGAGAAAACGAATGGGTTGCCGGGAGGGGGCCGTTGTGGTGTAGCCGCAGACGCGGCTGTCAGTGAACGTGGTGAGACCGACGGATGCGGGAGGGGCGGGGGCGGGGAAAACACTAGAAGAAAGAAGGAGAAAAACGCTGCTGCAACCAACATGAAATGAGGCCTTTTGTAACCTGCCAGCAACAAAAGAACAACAAAAAGAAAGGTCTATCAACATTGAATGTAAATGGAAATGGACCCAAGTGTAAACCTCCCCGCACAAATAGTCGTAAATGTGCCAGAATGTTGTTAACGTCCCTAGAAAATGAACGAACGAAGATTGATGAGAAACGCGCGATAATATGATGAATGGAAATAATGAACCATGAACATCTCAACAGACATAATTGAAAACCCGATAAACGTTGTAAGGGCAGCGCTGGCTGACCTGACCTTCGGCCCTGTGTATTCTGAAACGTCCCCCTTTGAACAACCAATGTATACAAAACTGTGCTTAAACTGACACACAATATTTTGAGCGCAACGCAATCTGACTATCAAAGATCCCTGCAAAAGAATGGCCCTGAGTAACATTAAAGTACACCTGTCGGAAATCACTTACCTCACAAAAAGCTTCATTACTCGAACTACTGCAATACAGCGAGCACCACTGCTGCCAGCTAAATAAGAGATTCCAAACTACGGAGGGCACTAACTACCGATGGGGATAGTTAGCAAAGTAAAGATGTTTCATAGAGAACAACAAACAATGTATTTACCCTTAATATCATCACCAGTCATAATATATGTAATTTGAAAAGTCCGCCATCTCTGTCGTCACGTGCACCAGTGCTGGCGGCCCACCCCTAACTGCGCAACGCTACGCGCTGTTCACATCCAGCTATAGCAGTTCATGACAACAATGCAAACTAGCCACAGACTGCACACAGCACAGGCGGTGATTTTCACGCGGAGCGCTACGTGGCATTACCAATATAAAAATCTAAACAAACAGCGTACGTACAAATTAGAATAAAAAGAGCAAAAGATCGTTACGTCAAAAAACAAAAACAAAAAAGACAAAAGAGAAGAAACAAACTGCATCTATATGTGCTCTTAACTGTAGATACCTGTACACAGCGTCGTGCAATGAATGCCGGCTCACATTTAATTTTGATTGTTGGAGGAAATGCGTAGGAAATATTCTTTAAATGGAAATGAATGGTTGTACTTTAAAAAAAAAGTTAGTTTGGAAACAAAGTATTATTGGGGCATTTTGTTGTGAAGAAAATAGTTACAATTGACATACAGTATTAGATTTGCGCAATGCAGCTTCATTACCTTACCTGTAATAACAATATGCATCGTCCCGAACGGAGACCAGAGTCGCGAGAAGAGCACGCCGCCGCCCGCTCAGTACAATCGTCCACTCGCTAATACTGTCGACTGACTAGTACCTCTCCCGACCCGCCACATATAGATGGCAACTGTTCCTGCCGACCCGCTACGTGCTACTAGTGTCGTGTGGCGCAGACTAGCGGCGATAAGAAACGCTCTGGTCAGAGATTGTGTCGTGCCTCGCCATCGCTGGTAACGAGTACATACGTGTTTCAGCGCGCGTACCGGAAGACGCAGTGCGGAGCCAGAGACTGTGTTGTCGAGGCCGTCGGCGCAGTGCATGTCGGTCGGTCGAGTGCGTGCGGGAGGGCAGAGAGGCAGCGTCGGCACGGAGATGCACGCACGGGGGCTGCGGCGTGGCGCGTTTGCGGTAGGCGCCTTTGGTGGCAACGGCCGGGACAAGCAGCGGTGTATGGTGTGGTGCGGGCCGGACAGGGGCGGAGGAGGAGGAGGAGGCGGCGGCGCGACGATGGCATTGGGGCGGAAACGGGGACGGGGACGGCGACGGCGGATGTTGAGAGAGAGGCGTCACGCGCGGACCGACACAGACGCACAGATAGATAGATAGATAGATAGATAGATAGATAGATAGATAGGTAGGAAGAAGAAGGGGCGGCTGGTGAGTGGGTGCAATTTAGGCGGTAGACACAAGAGGTCGGCACGGCATTTGCGTGGTGTGGCGTTGTTACGGGGTGTGCTCGCTTGCCTCGTTTTGTTGATGCGCGCAGGAAGATGTGCAGAGCAGCGGCGGGCGGCTCGGTTCGGTTTGGCCCGGCGGGCCGCGCTGTTGTCGCGGACGTGAGCGCCCCCTGGCGGGTGGCCGGAGGCGGCGCGGCGTGTTGGACGTGTGGCTGGCGGCAGTGCACAATTGCGAGTGGCTGGCGGTGTGGCGGTTGGCGCGTCGGGCGGCCGAGAGAGAGGAGAGGTATGTATGTGTTTGCGGGCGCCTTTGCTGCGCGGCGTCGTGCAGGGAGGGAGGGAGGGCGGGCGGGCGGCTGTCGACTGTGTGTGTGTGTGTGTGTGTGTGTGTGGCGAATTGGCGGCGTTGTGCTCCGGCCGAAGGCGTCGGGAGAGGAGAGTTGGTCGTGATGTCATGTCGCGCCGTGTCATGTTTGCGAAACGGCTGCCGAGAGGTGTGGTGGTAGCGAGCCGGTCGGTGTCGGTGTCGGTGCGATGGGAATGTGCGTTTGGCGGTTTCGGTGTGCTTTTTTTTTTGCTGCGGCGTGAGAGTGGGGCGGGCGGGCAGGCTTGCTGTTGTTGGTTCCTTGTGTCTTGTGTGTGTAGCTTGATGGCAACGTGGAAGGGCGCCGGTTTCGAGCCGTGCGTGTGGTTGTCGACGTAGACTGGTTGGGGTGTGCCGTTGCACGTGCATGTTTGGGTCGTTGGTGTGGTTTTGGCTGGCTGGCTGGCTGTGTGTGTGTACGACGGGAAGGGGGAGGCGGCGGTGGATAGTGCAGTAGTTGTGTCGTTGCCACGGGCGTCGGGTGCGGCTGTGCGTAGTGGCGGAAAGGTGTCGGTTGCGGGAAGCGAGGCCGTCGTTGGCGGTGTCGCGTGCCTTCGTGAATCGAGTGGGGCGGGGAAAGGAGCAGCGTGCCGCTGCGTCGCGGCCGTTAGCCAGAGGCTGTGCTTTGATAGTTTTGTGGACGGTTCGTGCGAGGCGATTTGTTGCCTGCCCTATGTTTGTTTGTTGTTTTGGAGACGACGACTGGTTGGTGGCGTGCGCGCGAGCGAAGTGGCGGTGCGCGTTTCCCGTGTCGACTGCCGACTGCCGACTGCCGACTGCCGACTGCCGACTGCCGGCTGGCGACAGGTGCGCCGTCGGTGGGGTGGGTGGCCGGCACAAGTAGAGGCGGCGGCGTCGTTGCGGTGTGTTTGTGTTGTCGGCTGTGTCGGCGACAGCTGTTTGTGCGGTGCGTGTGAATGGTGGTGCAAACGTGTGCTGGCGTTGAGGCTGCGACCGCGGCGTGTTGTTGGTTGATGTTGAACAGCGGCTGTGTGCGGTGGTGGTGTTGCCGCACGTGCATCCGGCCCGGCGCGGAAAGCGCAGTTGCGGCGGCCCTTCGGTGCCAGCCACGTCGCGTGAGCGGCGGGTTGCTCTGGTCGACACGTGGTGCTCTGGTTTGTTGTTTGGTGCCCTTTGGCCGGTGGGTGGTCCGTGTGTCTCGGTATCTGGTCGTGGTCGTGCTGCCCGTTTGTCGGCGTTGTCTGTGGCTTCGCTTTTGTTTTTTGCGGCGTGCCGACGACCCGACGCGACCTTTACACCCAAAGTGTGGCGCCCGAAGGTGAACCAACGTCGTAATCCGACCTCGGCGCTTAAGCTCTAAGCCTAAGCTGAGCGAACCGAACCGAACCGAACCTGTAGCGTTGCGTAGCGTGAGGTGAGGTGCGGTGAGGTCAGCCTCAGCGCCAAGTAAGCCAAGCTGTCCGGCCGTGAGGTGGGTGGGTAGGTAGGTGCGGCTGCTGCGGCCACCTGACGCCCGACGTGTGTTTGAATGCTTAACCTAAGTTTGAGGCTTAACCTAACCCAAGTGGCCTTAACCTAACCTAACCCAACCTAACCTCTGACGCCCGACGTGTGTTTGAATGCTTAACCTAAGTTTGACGCTTAACCTAACACCGACCCTTAACCTAACCCAAGTGCCCTTAACCTAACCCACGTCCACCGAACCTAACCGAGACGTGTGAACCTAATGTCTAACTCGTAACGCGTGATGTTGGCTGTCGTGTGTGCTGACGGCAGATTGGGTTGGTCTGTAGTTGCGGATCTCGGTTTGCCTCGGGCGAGGGGTTGGCTCGTAAGCGGCGAGGGGCGCTCCGGCGGAGCATGTTGCTTTGCAGGCGGCGCCCGTTTTTGCGGCGGGCACAATTGAAATTGTTGGGAAACGAACGAAAGGGCTGTGAATGTTGGCGGGCGAGAGGAGGAGGACGTGGCCCGACGGCTGCGGGCCGATCGGGAAACGGTGGGAGGGCGATGGGGCGGCGGAGGTGCGTTTGCACGGCCGTCATCGCCGCACGCCTCCGCTTGTGTGGCTGTGGCGCCGGCCGCGCTGGCCGGGCTGCCGCGGCGACGGTGTGGGGCTTTTGCCGAAGGTTTGGCCATTGTGGCCGGTCGCCGGCTGGGGCTGTGGGGGCGGCATTTGGGCGTGGGCGGCGATTCTCGGCGGGCCGACCCAGGCTGTAGCGCGCGGTGGCTGCAGTTTGGCCGTGGTTTGCGGCGCTGCCGTGGCGACTGGTTGGCGACTGTGGTGTGGCTGTGTGTAGCCCCATCCTCGGTGGTTTGAAAGGCGCGGGTGGTTGTGGCGCAGGTGTGGGGCTGCTCCGCACAGGCTGTCGGACGTTGGGCGGTAGCAAGCGCGGGAGGCGCGGCGCGGCGGCGCGCAGAGTGGCGGCCGCTCTCTCGGCCGTCCGCGCCCGCCCGCGACACTGGCTGGGCCCGTGGCGCGAGGCGGCTATTCCTCTGCTGTGCGCTCCGCTCGCTGCGTGTCTCCTCTCGCTCTCGCTGCTCGCTGTGTGTGAACGCGCGTCGTCGAAATGGCAGATCAGGCGGCTACGAACGAGACTGCTGCGGCACCCGCCGCCACCGGCACTACGAAGAAGGCAAAGTCTGCGTCGTCTGCGAAGAAGCCGCGCGCCAAGCCTGCGCACCCGCGCACCTCTGAGATGGTGACGGCCGCCATCAAGAGTCTGAAGGAGCGCGGCGGATCGTCGCTGCAGGCGATCAAGAAGTACATTGCCGCGCACTACAAGCTGGACGCGGAGAAGCTGGCGCCGTTTATCAAGAAGTACCTCAAGTCGGCCGTGGTGGCGGGCGAGCTGGTGCAGACGAAGGGGAAGGGCGCGTCCGGCTCTTTCAAGCTTGCCGGCGCCGGCGGCGGGGCGGCTGAGGGCGGCAAGGCTCGTGCTGGCGGTGCCAAGAAGAAGCGCGCCGCTCCGGCCAGCAAGGAGAAGAAGGGCGCCCGTGCGGCCGGCGCAAAGAAGGCTGGTGGCGTGAAGGCGGCGACCGGTCGGAAGGCGGGCGCCGCCAAGAAGGCGTCTGCGGCGTCGGCCGCTCCCGCCGGTGCGAAGAAGGCGGCTGCTGCCAAGCCGGCCAAGGCCAAGTCGCCGTCGAAGGCGAAGAAGGCCGCCAAGGTTCCGACGAAGAAGCCGAAGGCGCCGCGCCCGAAGAAGGCGACGACGCCGTCTAAGGCGAAGGCTTCGCCCAAGAAGAAGAAGTAGAGAGGAATGGGAAAGGAAGGGTTGGCGGTTGACTCCGTCGTCCGCACCCCCCGTCCCCGTCGTCTAGTGGCGCGCAACAGACGCGCGGCCCAAAACGGCCCTTCTCAGGGCCATCAAAGCACGTCGGGAAGGTTTTGATTGTCGTGTTTGTGTTGCGGTGTGGTTGTGTCGTCTGGCGTTTCTGTATGCCCGTGTGTGGATACTGTTTGCGTGCCGTGGTGGTTGGATTGCGGGGGGTCGGTGGCGGGTGCGGGCGGCGGTAGCGGTTGATTGTCGCCGTTTTTTTTTTTTTTTTTTTTTTTTTTTGTTTGGTCGCGGCCGGCCGACGGTTGGTTTTGTGTCATGTTGTTTGAATACTTTGGTTTGCCTGCCTGCCGTCTTCTCGGATGTGTCTTGTCTTGTGTGTGTGTGTGTGTGTGTGTTCTTGCAACGGGGGCGGGGGACGTTGAGATGTGGAAAGGGTCGGTGGCGTTGGACGTGCCTGGCTTTTTGTTTGTTTTTCTTTTCGAAACGAAGCGGCGGCCGGCCGTGTGGTTGACGGCGTCGGCCGATGGGTATTGTGCGCTTTGAGCGCCGCGCCGGGGAGGGATGATGTTGATTGTTGCGCGCGCCAGCAAGCTGGCAGAGGAGAGCGGCTGTGGCGGACGGACGGGAAGTGGAAGTGGTGTTTTGTCTTTGGTTCTGTGGTTGTGGGGCGAGAGGCGACCGACAAAGTTTGCTCGCGACGGAGTGATGTTAGTGGCCCTGAAAAGGGCCGTTTTGTTTGTTGCGTGCGCGGGCGGGCGGTGCCCAGCGGCTGGCGCGGTGTTTAGGCGCGCTCGCCGCGGATGCGGCGCGCGAGCTGGATGTCCTTGGGCATGATGGTGACGCGCTTGGCGTGGATTGCGCACAGGTTGGTGTCTTCGAAGAGGCCGACGAGGTAGGCCTCGCTGGCCTCCTGCAGGGCCATGACCGCGGAGCTCTGGAAGCGCAGGTCGGTCTTGAAGTCCTGGGCGATCTCGCGCACTAGGCGCTGGAATGGCAGCTTGCGGATGAGCAGCTCTGTGCTCTTCTGGTAGCGCCTGATTTCTCGCAGGGCGACGGTGCCCGGCCTGTAGCGGTGGGGCTTCTTGACGCCGCCGGTGGCGGGCGCGCTCTTCCTCGCCGCCTTGGTGGCGAGCTGTTTGCGCGGCGCCTTTCCGCCGGTGGACTTGCGGGCCGTTTGCTTTGTGCGGGCCATAGCGGTAGCGGTAGCGGAGCGGCGTGGAGGCGAGGTGCTGCGTCGGGTGCTGCCTTGACGACACGGGCGCGCGCCAGCGGCCGTGGTGCGCTTATATGCCCTCGGTTGCGCGTGGTGGGGGGAGGGCGGGCCAGAGTCTATATAGGGGGGCTGGCGCGTGCGCTGGGCGCAGACCGTAGCCGACTCGCTAGCGCCGGGTGAGGAGCCAGCCGCTGCAGCAGACGTTTTGCTTGCCCTGAGCTTTTTGAGGATTTAGAAGAGATGACTGGCCGCGGCAAGGGAGGAAAGGGGCTCGGCAAGGGTGGCGCCAAGCGGCACCGCAAGGTGTTGCGCGACAACATCCAGGGCATCACGAAGCCCGCGATCCGCCGCCTGGCTCGCAGGGGCGGCGTGAAGCGCATCTCTGGTCTGATCTACGAGGAGACCCGCGGAGTGCTGAAGGTGTTCCTGGAGAACGTGATCCGCGACGCGGTGACGTACACTGAGCACGCCAAGCGCAAGACTGTGACGGCCATGGACGTGGTGTACGCCCTGAAGAGGCAGGGGCGCACCCTGTACGGTTTCGGCGGTTAGGCGCGTCGCAGCCGGTGTGCTGTGCCGCGTTGGCCTTCCCGCGGCCGTGGGAGAGACGAAAACGGCCCTTTTCAGGGCCACCACACTGTTCGGAAATTGAAAAGTGCGAAAGAGTCTGTGTTGTTGTTGCTGCGTGTGTTGCCTGCCTGCCTTCTTTCTTTCTTTCTTTCATTCTTTTCATTTCGTTTGCGTTTGAGTGACGTGACGTGACTGGGAGAAAGGAAAGGAAGCGGGTCTTGTGGCTGTGTGTGTGCGCGAGAGAGGGCGTTGTGTGTTTGTTTTGTTTATCGATCGATGGAGACGCCGGGCTGTGTGTTGTTGTTGTTGTGCGAGAGGCGGTGAATATTTGCGTGGTTTTGGCTGTGTGTTTGCGGCGGCGTTGGAGTTGCCGAGGCAAGGCGTGCCCATAGGCGGCCGGATCAGCTGTTTCGTTTGTATGGGGCGCGCGGGAGTGGAGGGCGGTGTGTCGACACGCTCGTTTAACAGTGGTGATTATTGCTGTCGTTGTCGTTGTCGTTTGGAAGGCGACTGTGCGTGCGTGGAGGTGCTTGAGGCAAACGAAACGAAACAAAACAAGGGAAATGTGTGTGTGTGTGTGTGTGTGTGTGTGTTGGGCCACACGGGCTGTGGACGACAAGATGGCGGCGGCTCTTCTTGTTCTTCTCTCTTTTAGTCCTCTACCGTTAGAGGGGGAGTTGGTGGAGGTTATTGTCGCCTGTGGACATTTGCTCCTCTTTTCTGTGTGTTGTTCTTATCTTTGGTAGTGTGCTTTTTCGGACGTTGCTGTTTTGTTGAGAGTGATTATGTGTTCTGTTTGTGCTACCGCTGGAGTAGCGACTCGGGTCTTGCACATCTGTCCCTGTGGTGTTCATATTGCCCAAGGGTCAAGACGTAATAGTCATTTTCTGAATTCCGCGCGGTGGCGTAGAACGCTTGTGCCAGGGCGCGGAACCGTGTTGTGGGTGGTTCTAGGCAGGTGTGCCGCGGGGACGTGTGAGGCCCGTCGTAGAGCGCTCCGCTTTGGACCCTTCTGTAGGCGACGCATCGTCGATCTGGCTGCATAGCCCCATACAGGGCGCGCATATTCCAGTATCGCTACCCGCTACCCCTGTTGCGGGGTCGAGGGAACAGGGGTTACAGGATCTGCATCCTGGCGTGAGCGTTTGTGCCAAGTTCCCCTATGTTGACACTTCGATGTCAGGCGGCTGTGGAAGTGAAGTTAAAGTAAAGTAAAGCAAAGCGCGGCGAGGACGACTGAAATTTTGCTTTGGACGTAGGTTTGTGTGGTGGCCCTGAAAAGGGCCGATTGTTGTGAGCCGAGCCGGGCCGGCAAAGCGCGTTGCGTGCAGGGGAGCACGCAGCGCTGCTGGGCGGCGGGTCCGCGTGCCGATTGCCTGGCCTCTCTGTTTAGGCCTTCTTCTCGGTCTTCTTTGGCAGCAGGACGGCCTGGATGTTGGGCAGGACACCACCCTGTGCGATGGTGACGCCCGACAGGAGCTTGTTGAGCTCCTCGTCGTTGCGGATGGCAAGCTGCAGGTGGCGCGGGATGATGCGCGTCTTCTTGTTGTCGCGGGCCGCGTTTCCGGCCAGCTCGAGCACCTCAGCCGCGAGGTACTCCATGACGGCGGCGAGGTAGACGGGCGCCCCGGCGCCGACGCGCTCGGCGTAGTTTCCCTTGCGCAGGAGGCGGTGGATTCTGCCGACCGGGAACTGGAGCCCGGCCCTGCTTGAGCGGGACTTTGACTTGCCCTTGACTTTGCCTCCCTTTCCGCGTCCGGACATGGCGATGCGCTGTGGTGTAAAAAAACGAGACGAGACGAACGACGGTGCGAGCCGCAGCGAGTCGAGCAGCGGAGTGGCGGCGCCGCCAGGGGTGGGGGTCCTTTATGCTCTCGGGTGCGGCGGCCGGTTGCGCTCGCGGCCCATTGGTCGGCGGCCGCAACGGGGCGAGCTGGTAAAGGTGCGGCGGCGGGGCGCGCTGGGTGCCACTGTGTGGGGAGACGCTGACTAGAGCGGAGCGCTTGCTGCTGGTGTTGCTGCCGTACGTTCACGTTCTTGTTTTGAGATGCCGCCCAAGACTAGCGGGAAGGCCGCCAAGAAGGCTGGCAAGGCTCAGAAGAACATTTCGAAGGGCGACAAGAAGAAGAAGCGCAAGAGGAAGGAGAGCTATGCCATCTACATCTACAAGGTGCTGAAGCAGGTGCACCCTGACACGGGCATCTCGTCGAAGGCGATGAGCATCATGAACAGCTTCGTGAACGACATTTTCGAGCGCATCGCGGCCGAGGCGTCTCGCCTGGCGCACTACAACAAGCGCTCGACCATCACGTCCCGCGAGATCCAGACCGCTGTGCGGCTGTTGCTGCCTGGCGAGCTGGCCAAGCACGCCGTGAGCGAGGGCACGAAGGCGGTGACCAAGTACACGAGCTCCAAGTAAGGAGGTGGCTCTGGAATGGAAGGAGATCCTCCGTTGCGAGAGCGGCAAAACGGCCCTTTTCAGGGCCACCAAATGGCCTTTGCGGGAAGGGCGGAATTGTTGTTGTTTTTGTTTTGTTTTGTGTGTGAGTGGGTGGACGGCGGCAATAGCTACCGCTTTGGTTGCGACGCGACGCGACGGGGTGGGGTGGCCGATGCGATGAATAATTTGATTGTTTAGGGGGCGCGTCGCGTGTTGCGGGGTACGGCCACGGTGTGACGTGGAATGGAGGCACGTGCGCACAACTCGTTGTCTGCGAGGGGGGGGGGGGGGGGGTTGAAGTGCGATCGGTGATGTGCCCTTTGGATGGAGGTGCCGGTTAGTTACGTGACGGGTGGAAACGAAACGCGATTGTTGGGAATGTCAGTGTGTAACCGGCCGTTTGCGGGTCGGTTTGCACGCCATATATGGCGAGGGTGAAATGTGTCTGTAAATGCAGCGTGGAGGCGTGTGAGTGACGTTTAAATGTGAACGCGCAATGAGACACCACTGTGTATTTGCATTGTGCGGGCGACACGCACGATGATATGTACCTTTCCCCCGACTCTGATTTCGATAGTCGTGTCTGACTGACTGTGTCTGCTTGTGTGCGTACGACGCACGCACACCGACGTCGTCATTGAAGATGCATGCTCGCGTGTCCAGTGCAGTACAGTAGAGTAAGCGCGACGCTAGAAGACGACGGTCGCTTTGGCGAATGTGCGTACACGTGTTTGTGTGTATGTCGGTGATGTGGTCCGATCCGTCGCCTCTGGGAAACTGTCGATCGGCGCGGTACACCGGACGTCGTGAACACCCGTCATACCGTCGCGCTGAGAACGGTTACCGAAAGGTGAACGAACCTCTGATCGGTCGAATGTCTGGGCAGAACGTGAGGAGAGAATGGTGGAGGGAAGGAGAGAGGGGAAAAAAAAAGAAAAATAGAGAGAGAGAAAACGGAAAAAAAAGAACCAAACAAAACGGAGAAACGCAGTGTAGAGCAACGGAACGTTCCCGTGTCGGAGGTGTATTGTAGCCGCACTGAAATGCGTGTAACGGCGCGGCGGCAAGTGTCTGCCGTGGTGAACGTTACCTTTGACGGCTGAATTGTGCGTTGCGTTGCTCTTTGCTTTCCCGGATGTGTATGTAACGTAACGTTCGTTGAGATGGTTCTGAGGAAGAATGTAAGACAGTGCCCGTGCCGTCTGTGTTCGTGTGCAAAGCCATTGTGTGTGTGTGTGTGTGTGTGTGTGTGTGTGTGTGTGTGTGTGTGTGTGTGTGTGTGTGGCGTCCGGGAATGGCGGTGGGCGTGCCCTGCATGTGGCCCGGAAGGCTGTTCGTTTCGCGGTAGTGTGTGGACAGGGGAGGGGCACGCGTAACGCTGCTGGCATGGCATGGCATTCGGGAGATGGGAGGGGGCAAACGAAGAAAACAAGACGCGGAGGCTATAAAGACGGGGAGGGGCGCGGTGTGGGTGGCTTGCGCTGCGCTCGGCTGGCGCGTGCGGCGTTGTTTTTGTGCAAGAGAAGAGAAAACGAATGGGTTGCCGGGAGGGGGCCGTTGTGGTGTAGCCGCAGACGCGGCTGTCAGTGAACGTGGTGAGACCGACGGATGCGGGAGGGGCGGGGGCGGGGAAAACACTAGAAGAAAGAAGGAGAAAAACGCTGCTGCAACCAACATGAAATGAGGCCTTTTGTAACCTGCCAGCAACAAAAGAACAACAAAAAGAAAGGTCTATCAACATTGAATGTAAATGGAAATGGACCCAAGTGTAAACCTCCCCGCACAAATAGTCGTAAATGTTGTTAACGTCCCTAGAAAATGAACGAACGAAGATTGATGAGAAACGCGCGATAATATGATGAATGGAAATAATGAACCATGAACATCTCAACAGACATAATTGAAAACCCGATAAACGTTGTAAGGGCAGCGCTGGCTGACCTGACCTTCGGCCCTGTGTATTCTGAAACGTCCCCCTTTGAACAACCAATGTATACAAAACTGTGCTTAAACTGACACACAATATTTTGAGCGCAACGCAATCTGACTATCAAAGATCCCTGCAAAAGAATGGCCCTGAGTAACATTAAAGTACACCTGTCGGAAATCACTTACCTCACAAAAAGCTTCATTACTCGAACTACTGCAATACAGCGAGCACCACTGCTGCCAGCTAAATAAGAGATTCCAAACTACGGAGGGCACTAACTACCGATGGGGATAGTTAGCAAAGTAAAGATGTTTCATAGAGAACAACAAACAATGTATTTACCCTTAATATCATCACCAGTCATAATATATGTAATTTGAAAAGTCCGCCATCTCTGTCGTCACGTGCACCAGTGCTGGCGGCCCACCCCTAACTGCGCAACGCTACGCGCTGTTCACATCCAGCTATAGCAGTTCATGACAACAATGCAAACTAGCCACAGACTGCACACAGCACAGGCGGTGATTTTCACGCGGAGCGCTACGTGGCATTACCAATATAAAAATCTAAACAAACAGCGTACGTACAAATTAGAATAAAAAGAGCAAAAGATCGTTACGTCAAAAAACAAAAACAAAAAAGACAAAAGAGAAGAAACAAACTGCATCTATATGTGCTCTTAACTGTAGATACCTGTACACAGCGTCGTGCAATGAATGCCGGCTCACATTTAATTTTGATTGTTGGAGGAAATGCGTAGGAAATATTCTTTAAATGGAAATGAATGGTTGTACTTTAAAAAAAAAGTTAGTTTGGAAACAAAGTATTATTGGGGCATTTTGTTGTGAAGAAAATAGTTACAATTGACATACAGTATTAGATTTGCGCAATGCAGCTTCATTACCTTACCTGTAATAACAATATGCATCGTCCCGAACGGAGACCAGAGTCGCGAGAAGAGCACGCCGCCGCCCGCTCAGTACAATCGTCCACTCGCTAATACTGTCGACTGACTAGTACCTCTCCCGACCCGCCACATATAGATGGCAACTGTTCCTGCCGACCCGCTACGTGCTACTAGTGTCGTGTGGCGCAGACTAGCGGCGATAAGAAACGCTCTGGTCAGAGATTGTGTCGTGCCTCGCCATCGCTGGTAACGAGTACATACGTGTTTCAGCGCGCGTACCGGAAGACGCAGTGCGGAGCCAGAGACTGTGTTGTCGAGGCCGTCGGCGCAGTGCATGTCGGTCGGTCGAGTGCGTGCGGGAGGGCAGAGAGGCAGCGTCGGCACGGAGATGCACGCACGGGGGCTGCGGCGTGGCGCGTTTGCGGTAGGCGCCTTTGGTGGCAACGGCCGGGACAAGCAGCGGTGTATGGTGTGGTGCGGGCCGGACAGGGGCGGAGGAGGAGGAGGAGGCGGCGGCGCGACGATGGCATTGGGGCGGAAACGGGGACGGGGACGGCGACGGCGGATGTTGAGAGAGAGGCGTCACGCGCGGACCGACACAGACGCACAGATAGATAGATAGATAGATAGATAGATAGATAGATAGATAGGTAGGAAGAAGAAGGGGCGGCTGGTGAGTGGGTGCAATTTAGGCGGTAGACACAAGAGGTCGGCACGGCATTTGCGTGGTGTGGCGTTGTTACGGGGTGTGCTCGCTTGCCTCGTTTTGTTGATGCGCGCAGGAAGATGTGCAGAGCAGCGGCGGGCGGCTCGGTTCGGTTTGGCCCGGCGGGCCGCGCTGTTGTCGCGGACGTGAGCGCCCCCTGGCGGGTGGCCGGAGGCGGCGCGGCGTGTTGGACGTGTGGCTGGCGGCAGTGCACAATTGCGAGTGGCTGGCGGTGTGGCGGTTGGCGCGTCGGGCGGCCGAGAGAGAGGAGAGGTATGTATGTGTTTGCGGGCGCCTTTGCTGCGCGGCGTCGTGCAGGGAGGGAGGGAGGGCGGGCGGGCGGCTGTCGACTGTGTGTGTGTGTGTGTGTGTGTGTGTGGCGAATTGGCGGCGTTGTGCTCCGGCCGAAGGCGTCGGGAGAGGAGAGTTGGTCGTGATGTCATGTCGCGCCGTGTCATGTTTGCGAAACGGCTGCCGAGAGGTGTGGTGGTAGCGAGCCGGTCGGTGTCGGTGTCGGTGCGATGGGAATGTGCGTTTGGCGGTTTCGGTGTGCTTTTTTTTTTGCTGCGGCGTGAGAGTGGGGCGGGCGGGCAGGCTTGCTGTTGTTGGTTCCTTGTGTCTTGTGTGTGTAGCTTGATGGCAACGTGGAAGGGCGCCGGTTTCGAGCCGTGCGTGTGGTTGTCGACGTAGACTGGTTGGGGTGTGCCGTTGCACGTGCATGTTTGGGTCGTTGGTGTGGTTTTGGCTGGCTGGCTGGCTGTGTGTGTGTACGACGGGAAGGGGGAGGCGGCGGTGGATAGTGCAGTAGTTGTGTCGTTGCCACGGGCGTCGGGTGCGGCTGTGCGTAGTGGCGGAAAGGTGTCGGTTGCGGGAAGCGAGGCCGTCGTTGGCGGTGTCGCGTGCCTTCGTGAATCGAGTGGGGCGGGGAAAGGAGCAGCGTGCCGCTGCGTCGCGGCCGTTAGCCAGAGGCTGTGCTTTGATAGTTTTGTGGACGGTTCGTGCGAGGCGATTTGTTGCCTGCCCTATGTTTGTTTGTTGTTTTGGAGACGACGACTGGTTGGTGGCGTGCGCGCGAGCGAAGTGGCGGTGCGCGTTTCCCGTGTCGACTGCCGACTGCCGACTGCCGACTGCCGACTGCCGACTGCCGGCTGGCGACAGGTGCGCCGTCGGTGGGGTGGGTGGCCGGCACAAGTAGAGGCGGCGGCGTCGTTGCGGTGTGTTTGTGTTGTCGGCTGTGTCGGCGACAGCTGTTTGTGCGGTGCGTGTGAATGGTGGTGCAAACGTGTGCTGGCGTTGAGGCTGCGACCGCGGCGTGTTGTTGGTTGATGTTGAACAGCGGCTGTGTGCGGTGGTGGTGTTGCCGCACGTGCATCCGGCCCGGCGCGGAAAGCGCAGTTGCGGCGGCCCTTCGGTGCCAGCCACGTCGCGTGAGCGGCGGGTTGCTCTGGTCGACACGTGGTGCTCTGGTTTGTTGTTTGGTGCCCTTTGGCCGGTGGGTGGTCCGTGTGTCTCGGTATCTGGTCGTGGTCGTGCTGCCCGTTTGTCGGCGTTGTCTGTGGCTTCGCTTTTGTTTTTTGCGGCGTGCCGACGACCCGACGCGACCTTTACACCCAAAGTGTGGCGCCCGAAGGTGAACCAACGTCGTAATCCGACCTCGGCGCTTAAGCTCTAAGCCTAAGCTGAGCGAACCGAACCGAACCGAACCTGTAGCGTTGCGTAGCGTGAGGTGAGGTGCGGTGAGGTCAGCCTCAGCGCCAAGTAAGCCAAGCTGTCCGGCCGTGAGGTGGGTGGGTAGGTAGGTGCGGCTGCTGCGGCCACCTGACGCCCGACGTGTGTTTGAATGCTTAACCTAAGTTTGAGGCTTAACCTAACCCAAGTGGCCTTAACCTAACCTAACCCAACCTAACCTCTGACGCCCGACGTGTGTTTGAATGCTTAACCTAAGTTTGACGCTTAACCTAACACCGACCCTTAACCTAACCCAAGTGCCCTTAACCTAACCCACGTCCACCGAACCTAACCGAGACGTGTGAACCTAATGTCTAACTCGTAACGCGTGATGTTGGCTGTCGTGTGTGCTGACGGCAGATTGGGTTGGTCTGTAGTTGCGGATCTCGGTTTGCCTCGGGCGAGGGGTTGGCTCGTAAGCGGCGAGGGGCGCTCCGGCGGAGCATGTTGCTTTGCAGGCGGCGCCCGTTTTTGCGGCGGGCACAATTGAAATTGTTGGGAAACGAACGAAAGGGCTGTGAATGTTGGCGGGCGAGAGGAGGAGGACGTGGCCCGACGGCTGCGGGCCGATCGGGAAACGGTGGGAGGGCGATGGGGCGGCGGAGGTGCGTTTGCACGGCCGTCATCGCCGCACGCCTCCGCTTGTGTGGCTGTGGCGCCGGCCGCGCTGGCCGGGCTGCCGCGGCGACGGTGTGGGGCTTTTGCCGAAGGTTTGGCCATTGTGGCCGGTCGCCGGCTGGGGCTGTGGGGGCGGCATTTGGGCGTGGGCGGCGATTCTCGGCGGGCCGACCCAGGCTGTAGCGCGCGGTGGCTGCAGTTTGGCCGTGGTTTGCGGCGCTGCCGTGGCGACTGGTTGGCGACTGTGGTGTGGCTGTGTGTAGCCCCATCCTCGGTGGTTTGAAAGGCGCGGGTGGTTGTGGCGCAGGTGTGGGGCTGCTCCGCACAGGCTGTCGGACGTTGGGCGGTAGCAAGCGCGGGAGGCGCGGCGCGGCGGCGCGCAGAGTGGCGGCCGCTCTCTCGGCCGTCCGCGCCCGCCCGCGACACTGGCTGGGCCCGTGGCGCGAGGCGGCTATTCCTCTGCTGTGCGCTCCGCTCGCTGCGTGTCTCCTCTCGCTCTCGCTGCTCGCTGTGTGTGAACGCGCGTCGTCGAAATGGCAGATCAGGCGGCTACGAACGAGACTGCTGCGGCACCCGCCGCCACCGGCACTACGAAGAAGGCAAAGTCTGCGTCGTCTGCGAAGAAGCCGCGCGCCAAGCCTGCGCACCCGCGCACCTCTGAGATGGTGACGGCCGCCATCAAGAGTCTGAAGGAGCGCGGCGGATCGTCGCTGCAGGCGATCAAGAAGTACATTGCCGCGCACTACAAGCTGGACGCGGAGAAGCTGGCGCCGTTTATCAAGAAGTACCTCAAGTCGGCCGTGGTGGCGGGCGAGCTGGTGCAGACGAAGGGGAAGGGCGCGTCCGGCTCTTTCAAGCTTGCCGGCGCCGGCGGCGGGGCGGCTGAGGGCGGCAAGGCTCGTGCTGGCGGTGCCAAGAAGAAGCGCGCCGCTCCGGCCAGCAAGGAGAAGAAGGGCGCCCGTGCGGCCGGCGCAAAGAAGGCTGGTGGCGTGAAGGCGGCGACCGGTCGGAAGGCGGGCGCCGCCAAGAAGGCGTCTGCGGCGTCGGCCGCTCCCGCCGGTGCGAAGAAGGCGGCTGCTGCCAAGCCGGCCAAGGCCAAGTCGCCGTCGAAGGCGAAGAAGGCCGCCAAGGTTCCGACGAAGAAGCCGAAGGCGCCGCGCCCGAAGAAGGCGACGACGCCGTCTAAGGCGAAGGCTTCGCCCAAGAAGAAGAAGTAGAGAGGAATGGGAAAGGAAGGGTTGGCGGTTGACTCCGTCGTCCGCACCCCCCGTCCCCGTCGTCTAGTGGCGCGCAACAGACGCGCGGCCCAAAACGGCCCTTCTCAGGGCCATCAAAGCACGTCGGGAAGGTTTTGATTGTCGTGTTTGTGTTGCGGTGTGGTTGTGTCGTCTGGCGTTTCTGTATGCCCGTGTGTGGATACTGTTTGCGTGCCGTGGTGGTTGGATTGCGGGGGGTCGGTGGCGGGTGCGGGCGGCGGTAGCGGTTGATTGTCGCCGTTTTTTTTTTTTTTTTTTTTTTTTTTTGTTTGGTCGCGGCCGGCCGACGGTTGGTTTTGTGTCATGTTGTTTGAATACTTTGGTTTGCCTGCCTGCCGTCTTCTCGGATGTGTCTTGTCTTGTGTGTGTGTGTGTGTGTGTTCTTGCAACGGGGGCGGGGGACGTTGAGATGTGGAAAGGGTCGGTGGCGTTGGACGTGCCTGGCTTTTTGTTTGTTTTTCTTTTCGAAACGAAGCGGCGGCCGGCCGTGTGGTTGACGGCGTCGGCCGATGGGTATTGTGCGCTTTGAGCGCCGCGCCGGGGAGGGATGATGTTGATTGTTGCGCGCGCCAGCAAGCTGGCAGAGGAGAGCGGCTGTGGCGGACGGACGGGAAGTGGAAGTGGTGTTTTGTCTTTGGTTCTGTGGTTGTGGGGCGAGAGGCGACCGACAAAGTTTGCTCGCGACGGAGTGATGTTAGTGGCCCTGAAAAGGGCCGTTTTGTTTGTTGCGTGCGCGGGCGGGCGGTGCCCAGCGGCTGGCGCGGTGTTTAGGCGCGCTCGCCGCGGATGCGGCGCGCGAGCTGGATGTCCTTGGGCATGATGGTGACGCGCTTGGCGTGGATTGCGCACAGGTTGGTGTCTTCGAAGAGGCCGACGAGGTAGGCCTCGCTGGCCTCCTGCAGGGCCATGACCGCGGAGCTCTGGAAGCGCAGGTCGGTCTTGAAGTCCTGGGCGATCTCGCGCACTAGGCGCTGGAATGGCAGCTTGCGGATGAGCAGCTCTGTGCTCTTCTGGTAGCGCCTGATTTCTCGCAGGGCGACGGTGCCCGGCCTGTAGCGGTGGGGCTTCTTGACGCCGCCGGTGGCGGGCGCGCTCTTCCTCGCCGCCTTGGTGGCGAGCTGTTTGCGCGGCGCCTTTCCGCCGGTGGACTTGCGGGCCGTTTGCTTTGTGCGGGCCATAGCGGTAGCGGTAGCGGAGCGGCGTGGAGGCGAGGTGCTGCGTCGGGTGCTGCCTTGACGACACGGGCGCGCGCCAGCGGCCGTGGTGCGCTTATATGCCCTCGGTTGCGCGTGGTGGGGGGAGGGCGGGCCAGAGTCTATATAGGGGGGCTGGCGCGTGCGCTGGGCGCAGACCGTAGCCGACTCGCTAGCGCCGGGTGAGGAGCCAGCCGCTGCAGCAGACGTTTTGCTTGCCCTGAGCTTTTTGAGGATTTAGAAGAGATGACTGGCCGCGGCAAGGGAGGAAAGGGGCTCGGCAAGGGTGGCGCCAAGCGGCACCGCAAGGTGTTGCGCGACAACATCCAGGGCATCACGAAGCCCGCGATCCGCCGCCTGGCTCGCAGGGGCGGCGTGAAGCGCATCTCTGGTCTGATCTACGAGGAGACCCGCGGAGTGCTGAAGGTGTTCCTGGAGAACGTGATCCGCGACGCGGTGACGTACACTGAGCACGCCAAGCGCAAGACTGTGACGGCCATGGACGTGGTGTACGCCCTGAAGAGGCAGGGGCGCACCCTGTACGGTTTCGGCGGTTAGGCGCGTCGCAGCCGGTGTGCTGTGCCGCGTTGGCCTTCCCGCGGCCGTGGGAGAGACGAAAACGGCCCTTTTCAGGGCCACCACACTGTTCGGAAATTGAAAAGTGCGAAAGAGTCTGTGTTGTTGTTGCTGCGTGTGTTGCCTGCCTGCCTTCTTTCTTTCTTTCTTTCATTCTTTTCATTTCGTTTGCGTTTGAGTGACGTGACGTGACTGGGAGAAAGGAAAGGAAGCGGGTCTTGTGGCTGTGTGTGTGCGCGAGAGAGGGCGTTGTGTGTTTGTTTTGTTTATCGATCGATGGAGACGCCGGGCTGTGTGTTGTTGTTGTTGTGCGAGAGGCGGTGAATATTTGCGTGGTTTTGGCTGTGTGTTTGCGGCGGCGTTGGAGTTGCCGAGGCAAGGCGTGCCCATAGGCGGCCGGATCAGCTGTTTCGTTTGTATGGGGCGCGCGGGAGTGGAGGGCGGTGTGTCGACACGCTCGTTTAACAGTGGTGATTATTGCTGTCGTTGTCGTTGTCGTTTGGAAGGCGACTGTGCGTGCGTGGAGGTGCTTGAGGCAAACGAAACGAAACAAAACAAGGGAAATGTGTGTGTGTGTGTGTGTGTGTGTGTGTTGGGCCACACGGGCTGTGGACGACAAGATGGCGGCGGCTCTTCTTGTTCTTCTCTCTTTTAGTCCTCTACCGTTAGAGGGGGAGTTGGTGGAGGTTATTGTCGCCTGTGGACATTTGCTCCTCTTTTCTGTGTGTTGTTCTTATCTTTGGTAGTGTGCTTTTTCGGACGTTGCTGTTTTGTTGAGAGTGATTATGTGTTCTGTTTGTGCTACCGCTGGAGTAGCGACTCGGGTCTTGCACATCTGTCCCTGTGGTGTTCATATTGCCCAAGGGTCAAGACGTAATAGTCATTTTCTGAATTCCGCGCGGTGGCGTAGAACGCTTGTGCCAGGGCGCGGAACCGTGTTGTGGGTGGTTCTAGGCAGGTGTGCCGCGGGGACGTGTGAGGCCCGTCGTAGAGCGCTCCGCTTTGGACCCTTCTGTAGGCGACGCATCGTCGATCTGGCTGCATAGCCCCATACAGGGCGCGCATATTCCAGTATCGCTACCCGCTACCCCTGTTGCGGGGTCGAGGGAACAGGGGTTACAGGATCTGCATCCTGGCGTGAGCGTTTGTGCCAAGTTCCCCTATGTTGACACTTCGATGTCAGGCGGCTGTGGAAGTGAAGTTAAAGTAAAGTAAAGCAAAGCGCGGCGAGGACGACTGAAATTTTGCTTTGGACGTAGGTTTGTGTGGTGGCCCTGAAAAGGGCCGATTGTTGTGAGCCGAGCCGGGCCGGCAAAGCGCGTTGCGTGCAGGGGAGCACGCAGCGCTGCTGGGCGGCGGGTCCGCGTGCCGATTGCCTGGCCTCTCTGTTTAGGCCTTCTTCTCGGTCTTCTTTGGCAGCAGGACGGCCTGGATGTTGGGCAGGACACCACCCTGTGCGATGGTGACGCCCGACAGGAGCTTGTTGAGCTCCTCGTCGTTGCGGATGGCAAGCTGCAGGTGGCGCGGGATGATGCGCGTCTTCTTGTTGTCGCGGGCCGCGTTTCCGGCCAGCTCGAGCACCTCAGCCGCGAGGTACTCCATGACGGCGGCGAGGTAGACGGGCGCCCCGGCGCCGACGCGCTCGGCGTAGTTTCCCTTGCGCAGGAGGCGGTGGATTCTGCCGACCGGGAACTGGAGCCCGGCCCTGCTTGAGCGGGACTTTGACTTGCCCTTGACTTTGCCTCCCTTTCCGCGTCCGGACATGGCGATGCGCTGTGGTGTAAAAAAACGAGACGAGACGAACGACGGTGCGAGCCGCAGCGAGTCGAGCAGCGGAGTGGCGGCGCCGCCAGGGGTGGGGGTCCTTTATGCTCTCGGGTGCGGCGGCCGGTTGCGCTCGCGGCCCATTGGTCGGCGGCCGCAACGGGGCGAGCTGGTAAAGGTGCGGCGGCGGGGCGCGCTGGGTGCCACTGTGTGGGGAGACGCTGACTAGAGCGGAGCGCTTGCTGCTGGTGTTGCTGCCGTACGTTCACGTTCTTGTTTTGAGATGCCGCCCAAGACTAGCGGGAAGGCCGCCAAGAAGGCTGGCAAGGCTCAGAAGAACATTTCGAAGGGCGACAAGAAGAAGAAGCGCAAGAGGAAGGAGAGCTATGCCATCTACATCTACAAGGTGCTGAAGCAGGTGCACCCTGACACGGGCATCTCGTCGAAGGCGATGAGCATCATGAACAGCTTCGTGAACGACATTTTCGAGCGCATCGCGGCCGAGGCGTCTCGCCTGGCGCACTACAACAAGCGCTCGACCATCACGTCCCGCGAGATCCAGACCGCTGTGCGGCTGTTGCTGCCTGGCGAGCTGGCCAAGCACGCCGTGAGCGAGGGCACGAAGGCGGTGACCAAGTACACGAGCTCCAAGTAAGGAGGTGGCTCTGGAATGGAAGGAGATCCTCCGTTGCGAGAGCGGCAAAACGGCCCTTTTCAGGGCCACCAAATGGCCTTTGCGGGAAGGGCGGAATTGTTGTTGTTTTTGTTTTGTTTTGTGTGTGAGTGGGTGGACGGCGGCAATAGCTACCGCTTTGGTTGCGACGCGACGCGACGGGGTGGGGTGGCCGATGCGATGAATAATTTGATTGTTTAGGGGGCGCGTCGCGTGTTGCGGGGTACGGCCACGGTGTGACGTGGAATGGAGGCACGTGCGCACAACTCGTTGTCTGCGAGGGGGGGGGGGGGGGTTGAAGTGCGATCGGTGATGTGCCCTTTGGATGGAGGTGCCGGTTAGTTACGTGACGGGTGGAAACGAAACGCGATTGTTGGGAATGTCAGTGTGTAACGACGGCCGTTTGCGGGTCGGTTTGCACGCCATATATGGCGAGGGTGAAATGTGTCTGTAAATGCAGCGTGGAGGCGTGTGAGTGACGTTTAAATGTGAACGCGCAATGAGACACCACTGTGTATTTGCATTGTGCGGGCGACACGCACGATGATATGTACCTTTCCCCCGACTCTGATTTCGATAGTCGTGTCTGACTGACTGTGTCTGCTTGTGTGCGTACGACGCACGCACACCGACGTCGTCATTGAAGATGCATGCTCGCGTGTCCAGTGCAGTACAGTAGAGTAAGCGCGACGCTAGAAGACGACGGTCGCTTTGGCGAATGTGCGTACACGTGTTTGTGTGTATGTCGGTGATGTGGTCCGATCCGTCGCCTCTGGGAAACTGTCGATCGGCGCGGTACACCGGACGTCGTGAACACCCGTCATACCGTCGCGCTGAGAACGGTTACCGAAAGGTGAACGAACCTCTGATCGGTCGAATGTCTGGGCAGAACGTGAGGAGAGAATGGTGGAGGGAAGGAGAGAGGGGAAAAAAAAAGAAAAATAGAGAGAGAGAAAACGGAAAAAAAAGAACCAAACAAAACGGAGAAACGCAGTGTAGAGCAACGGAACGTTCCCGTGTCGGAGGTGTATTGTAGCCGCACTGAAATGCGTGTAACGGCGCGGCGGCAAGTGTCTGCCGTGGTGAACGTTACCTTTGACGGCTGAATTGTGCGTTGCGTTGCTCTTTGCTTTCCCGGATGTGTATGTAACGTAACGTTCGTTGAGATGGTTCTGAGGAAGAATGTAAGACAGTGCCCGTGCCGTCTGTGTTCGTGTGCAAAGCCATTGTGTGTGTGTGTGTGTGTGTGTGTGTGTGTGTGTGTGTGTGTGTGTGTGTGGCGTCCGGGAATGGCGGTGGGCGTGCCCTGCATGTGGCCCGGAAGGCTGTTCGTTTCGCGGTAGTGTGTGGACAGGGGAGGGGCACGCGTAACGCTGCTGGCATGGCATGGCATTCGGGAGATGGGAGGGGGCAAACGAAGAAAACAAGACGCGGAGGCTATAAAGACGGGGAGGGGCGCGGTGTGGGTGGCTTGCGCTGCGCTCGGCTGGCGCGTGCGGCGTTGTTTTTGTGCAAGAGAAGAGAAAACGAATGGGTTGCCGGGAGGGGGCCGTTGTGGTGTAGCCGCAGACGCGGCTGTCAGTGAACGTGGTGAGACCGACGGATGCGGGAGGGGCGGGGGCGGGGAAAACACTAGAAGAAAGAAGGAGAAAAACGCTGCTGCAACCAACATGAAATGAGGCCTTTTGTAACCTGCCAGCAACAAAAGAACAACAAAAAGAAAGGTCTATCAACATTGAATGTAAATGGAAATGGACCCAAGTGTAAACCTCCCCGCACAAATAGTCGTAAATGTGCCAGAATGTTGTTAACGTCCCTAGAAAATGAACGAACGAAGATTGATGAGAAACGCGCGATAATATGATGAATGGAAATAATGAACCATGAACATCTCAACAGACATAATTGAAAACCCGATAAACGTTGTAAGGGCAGCGCTGGCTGACCTGACCTTCGGCCCTGTGTATTCTGAAACGTCCCCCTTTGAACAACCAATGTATACAAAACTGTGCTTAAACTGACACACAATATTTTGAGCGCAACGCAATCTGACTATCAAAGATCCCTGCAAAAGAATGGCCCTGAGTAACATTAAAGTACACCTGTCGGAAATCACTTACCTCACAAAAAGCTTCATTACTCGAACTACTGCAATACAGCGAGCACCACTGCTGCCAGCTAAATAAGAGATTCCAAACTACGGAGGGCACTAACTACCGATGGGGATAGTTAGCAAAGTAAAGATGTTTCATAGAGAACAACAAACAATGTATTTACCCTTAATATCATCACCAGTCATAATATATGTAATTTGAAAAGTCCGCCATCTCTGTCGTCACGTGCACCAGTGCTGGCGGCCCACCCCTAACTGCGCAACGCTACGCGCTGTTCACATCCAGCTATAGCAGTTCATGACAACAATGCAAACTAGCCACAGACTGCACACAGCACAGGCGGTGATTTTCACGCGGAGCGCTACGTGGCATTACCAATATAAAAATCTAAACAAACAGCGTACGTACAAATTAGAATAAAAAGAGCAAAAGATCGTTACGTCAAAAAACAAAAACAAAAAAGACAAAAGAGAAGAAACAAACTGCATCTATATGTGCTCTTAACTGTAGATACCTGTACACAGCGTCGTGCAATGAATGCCGGCTCACATTTAATTTTGATTGTTGGAGGAAATGCGTAGGAAATATTCTTTAAATGGAAATGAATGGTTGTACTTTAAAAAAAAAGTTAGTTTGGAAACAAAGTATTATTGGGGCATTTTGTTGTGAAGAAAATAGTTACAATTGACATACAGTATTAGATTTGCGCAATGCAGCTTCATTACCTTACCTGTAATAACAATATGCATCGTCCCGAACGGAGACCAGAGTCGCGAGAAGAGCACGCCGCCGCCCGCTCAGTACAATCGTCCACTCGCTAATACTGTCGACTGACTAGTACCTCTCCCGACCCGCCACATATAGATGGCAACTGTTCCTGCCGACCCGCTACGTGCTACTAGTGTCGTGTGGCGCAGACTAGCGGCGATAAGAAACGCTCTGGTCAGAGATTGTGTCGTGCCTCGCCATCGCTGGTAACGAGTACATACGTGTTTCAGCGCGCGTACCGGAAGACGCAGTGCGGAGCCAGAGACTGTGTTGTCGAGGCCGTCGGCGCAGTGCATGTCGGTCGGTCGAGTGCGTGCGGGAGGGCAGAGAGGCAGCGTCGGCACGGAGATGCACGCACGGGGGCTGCGGCGTGGCGCGTTTGCGGTAGGCGCCTTTGGTGGCAACGGCCGGGACAAGCAGCGGTGTATGGTGTGGTGCGGGCCGGACAGGGGCGGAGGAGGAGGAGGAGGCGGCGGCGCGACGATGGCATTGGGGCGGAAACGGGGACGGGGACGGCGACGGCGGATGTTGAGAGAGAGGCGTCACGCGCGGACCGACACAGACGCACAGATAGATAGATAGATAGATAGATAGATAGATAGATAGATAGGTAGGAAGAAGAAGGGGCGGCTGGTGAGTGGGTGCAATTTAGGCGGTAGACACAAGAGGTCGGCACGGCATTTGCGTGGTGTGGCGTTGTTACGGGGTGTGCTCGCTTGCCTCGTTTTGTTGATGCGCGCAGGAAGATGTGCAGAGCAGCGGCGGGCGGCTCGGTTCGGTTTGGCCCGGCGGGCCGCGCTGTTGTCGCGGACGTGAGCGCCCCCTGGCGGGTGGCCGGAGGCGGCGCGGCGTGTTGGACGTGTGGCTGGCGGCAGTGCACAATTGCGAGTGGCTGGCGGTGTGGCGGTTGGCGCGTCGGGCGGCCGAGAGAGAGGAGAGGTATGTATGTGTTTGCGGGCGCCTTTGCTGCGCGGCGTCGTGCAGGGAGGGAGGGAGGGCGGGCGGGCGGCTGTCGACTGTGTGTGTGTGTGTGTGTGTGTGTGTGGCGAATTGGCGGCGTTGTGCTCCGGCCGAAGGCGTCGGGAGAGGAGAGTTGGTCGTGATGTCATGTCGCGCCGTGTCATGTTTGCGAAACGGCTGCCGAGAGGTGTGGTGGTAGCGAGCCGGTCGGTGTCGGTGTCGGTGCGATGGGAATGTGCGTTTGGCGGTTTCGGTGTGCTTTTTTTTTTGCTGCGGCGTGAGAGTGGGGCGGGCGGGCAGGCTTGCTGTTGTTGGTTCCTTGTGTCTTGTGTGTGTAGCTTGATGGCAACGTGGAAGGGCGCCGGTTTCGAGCCGTGCGTGTGGTTGTCGACGTAGACTGGTTGGGGTGTGCCGTTGCACGTGCATGTTTGGGTCGTTGGTGTGGTTTTGGCTGGCTGGCTGGCTGTGTGTGTGTACGACGGGAAGGGGGAGGCGGCGGTGGATAGTGCAGTAGTTGTGTCGTTGCCACGGGCGTCGGGTGCGGCTGTGCGTAGTGGCGGAAAGGTGTCGGTTGCGGGAAGCGAGGCCGTCGTTGGCGGTGTCGCGTGCCTTCGTGAATCGAGTGGGGCGGGGAAAGGAGCAGCGTGCCGCTGCGTCGCGGCCGTTAGCCAGAGGCTGTGCTTTGATAGTTTTGTGGACGGTTCGTGCGAGGCGATTTGTTGCCTGCCCTATGTTTGTTTGTTGTTTTGGAGACGACGACTGGTTGGTGGCGTGCGCGCGAGCGAAGTGGCGGTGCGCGTTTCCCGTGTCGACTGCCGACTGCCGACTGCCGACTGCCGACTGCCGACTGCCGGCTGGCGACAGGTGCGCCGTCGGTGGGGTGGGTGGCCGGCACAAGTAGAGGCGGCGGCGTCGTTGCGGTGTGTTTGTGTTGTCGGCTGTGTCGGCGACAGCTGTTTGTGCGGTGCGTGTGAATGGTGGTGCAAACGTGTGCTGGCGTTGAGGCTGCGACCGCGGCGTGTTGTTGGTTGATGTTGAACAGCGGCTGTGTGCGGTGGTGGTGTTGCCGCACGTGCATCCGGCCCGGCGCGGAAAGCGCAGTTGCGGCGGCCCTTCGGTGCCAGCCACGTCGCGTGAGCGGCGGGTTGCTCTGGTCGACACGTGGTGCTCTGGTTTGTTGTTTGGTGCCCTTTGGCCGGTGGGTGGTCCGTGTGTCTCGGTATCTGGTCGTGGTCGTGCTGCCCGTTTGTCGGCGTTGTCTGTGGCTTCGCTTTTGTTTTTTGCGGCGTGCCGACGACCCGACGCGACCTTTACACCCAAAGTGTGGCGCCCGAAGGTGAACCAACGTCGTAATCCGACCTCGGCGCTTAAGCTCTAAGCCTAAGCTGAGCGAACCGAACCGAACCGAACCTGTAGCGTTGCGTAGCGTGAGGTGAGGTGCGGTGAGGTCAGCCTCAGCGCCAAGTAAGCCAAGCTGTCCGGCCGTGAGGTGGGTGGGTAGGTAGGTGCGGCTGCTGCGGCCACCTGACGCCCGACGTGTGTTTGAATGCTTAACCTAAGTTTGAGGCTTAACCTAACCCAAGTGGCCTTAACCTAACCTAACCCAACCTAACCTCTGACGCCCGACGTGTGTTTGAATGCTTAACCTAAGTTTGACGCTTAACCTAACACCGACCCTTAACCTAACCCAAGTGCCCTTAACCTAACCCACGTCCACCGAACCTAACCGAGACGTGTGAACCTAATGTCTAACTCGTAACGCGTGATGTTGGCTGTCGTGTGTGCTGACGGCAGATTGGGTTGGTCTGTAGTTGCGGATCTCGGTTTGCCTCGGGCGAGGGGTTGGCTCGTAAGCGGCGAGGGGCGCTCCGGCGGAGCATGTTGCTTTGCAGGCGGCGCCCGTTTTTGCGGCGGGCACAATTGAAATTGTTGGGAAACGAACGAAAGGGCTGTGAATGTTGGCGGGCGAGAGGAGGAGGACGTGGCCCGACGGCTGCGGGCCGATCGGGAAACGGTGGGAGGGCGATGGGGCGGCGGAGGTGCGTTTGCACGGCCGTCATCGCCGCACGCCTCCGCTTGTGTGGCTGTGGCGCCGGCCGCGCTGGCCGGGCTGCCGCGGCGACGGTGTGGGGCTTTTGCCGAAGGTTTGGCCATTGTGGCCGGTCGCCGGCTGGGGCTGTGGGGGCGGCATTTGGGCGTGGGCGGCGATTCTCGGCGGGCCGACCCAGGCTGTAGCGCGCGGTGGCTGCAGTTTGGCCGTGGTTTGCGGCGCTGCCGTGGCGACTGGTTGGCGACTGTGGTGTGGCTGTGTGTAGCCCCATCCTCGGTGGTTTGAAAGGCGCGGGTGGTTGTGGCGCAGGTGTGGGGCTGCTCCGCACAGGCTGTCGGACGTTGGGCGGTAGCAAGCGCGGGAGGCGCGGCGCGGCGGCGCGCAGAGTGGCGGCCGCTCTCTCGGCCGTCCGCGCCCGCCCGCGACACTGGCTGGGCCCGTGGCGCGAGGCGGCTATTCCTCTGCTGTGCGCTCCGCTCGCTGCGTGTCTCCTCTCGCTCTCGCTGCTCGCTGTGTGTGAACGCGCGTCGTCGAAATGGCAGATCAGGCGGCTACGAACGAGACTGCTGCGGCACCCGCCGCCACCGGCACTACGAAGAAGGCAAAGTCTGCGTCGTCTGCGAAGAAGCCGCGCGCCAAGCCTGCGCACCCGCGCACCTCTGAGATGGTGACGGCCGCCATCAAGAGTCTGAAGGAGCGCGGCGGATCGTCGCTGCAGGCGATCAAGAAGTACATTGCCGCGCACTACAAGCTGGACGCGGAGAAGCTGGCGCCGTTTATCAAGAAGTACCTCAAGTCGGCCGTGGTGGCGGGCGAGCTGGTGCAGACGAAGGGGAAGGGCGCGTCCGGCTCTTTCAAGCTTGCCGGCGCCGGCGGCGGGGCGGCTGAGGGCGGCAAGGCTCGTGCTGGCGGTGCCAAGAAGAAGCGCGCCGCTCCGGCCAGCAAGGAGAAGAAGGGCGCCCGTGCGGCCGGCGCAAAGAAGGCTGGTGGCGTGAAGGCGGCGACCGGTCGGAAGGCGGGCGCCGCCAAGAAGGCGTCTGCGGCGTCGGCCGCTCCCGCCGGTGCGAAGAAGGCGGCTGCTGCCAAGCCGGCCAAGGCCAAGTCGCCGTCGAAGGCGAAGAAGGCCGCCAAGGTTCCGACGAAGAAGCCGAAGGCGCCGCGCCCGAAGAAGGCGACGACGCCGTCTAAGGCGAAGGCTTCGCCCAAGAAGAAGAAGTAGAGAGGAATGGGAAAGGAAGGGTTGGCGGTTGACTCCGTCGTCCGCACCCCCCGTCCCCGTCGTCTAGTGGCGCGCAACAGACGCGCGGCCCAAAACGGCCCTTCTCAGGGCCATCAAAGCACGTCGGGAAGGTTTTGATTGTCGTGTTTGTGTTGCGGTGTGGTTGTGTCGTCTGGCGTTTCTGTATGCCCGTGTGTGGATACTGTTTGCGTGCCGTGGTGGTTGGATTGCGGGGGGTCGGTGGCGGGTGCGGGCGGCGGTAGCGGTTGATTGTCGCCGTTTTTTTTTTTTTTTTTTTTTTTTTTGTTTGGTCGCGGCCGGCCGACGGTTGGTTTTGTGTCATGTTGTTTGAATACTTTGGTTTGCCTGCCTGCCGTCTTCTCGGATGTGTCTTGTCTTGTGTGTGTGTGTGTGTGTGTTCTTGCAACGGGGGCGGGGGACGTTGAGATGTGGAAAGGGTCGGTGGCGTTGGACGTGCCTGGCTTTTTGTTTGTTTTTCTTTTCGAAACGAAGCGGCGGCCGGCCGTGTGGTTGACGGCGTCGGCCGATGGGTATTGTGCGCTTTGAGCGCCGCGCCGGGGAGGGATGATGTTGATTGTTGCGCGCGCCAGCAAGCTGGCAGAGGAGAGCGGCTGTGGCGGACGGACGGGAAGTGGAAGTGGTGTTTTGTCTTTGGTTCTGTGGTTGTGGGGCGAGAGGCGACCGACAAAGTTTGCTCGCGACGGAGTGATGTTAGTGGCCCTGAAAAGGGCCGTTTTGTTTGTTGCGTGCGCGGGCGGGCGGTGCCCAGCGGCTGGCGCGGTGTTTAGGCGCGCTCGCCGCGGATGCGGCGCGCGAGCTGGATGTCCTTGGGCATGATGGTGACGCGCTTGGCGTGGATTGCGCACAGGTTGGTGTCTTCGAAGAGGCCGACGAGGTAGGCCTCGCTGGCCTCCTGCAGGGCCATGACCGCGGAGCTCTGGAAGCGCAGGTCGGTCTTGAAGTCCTGGGCGATCTCGCGCACTAGGCGCTGGAATGGCAGCTTGCGGATGAGCAGCTCTGTGCTCTTCTGGTAGCGCCTGATTTCTCGCAGGGCGACGGTGCCCGGCCTGTAGCGGTGGGGCTTCTTGACGCCGCCGGTGGCGGGCGCGCTCTTCCTCGCCGCCTTGGTGGCGAGCTGTTTGCGCGGCGCCTTTCCGCCGGTGGACTTGCGGGCCGTTTGCTTTGTGCGGGCCATAGCGGTAGCGGTAGCGGAGCGGCGTGGAGGCGAGGTGCTGCGTCGGGTGCTGCCTTGACGACACGGGCGCGCGCCAGCAAATAAATAAATAAAGGATGGGGCCCCTCCACGCCCGCACCAACGTGGTGACCAAACCAAAAGTTCTACTGTCACCTCCGTAAGCATGTTAGTATTTGAATCAGGCGTCACAGGATGCAGGCTGTGATGTTATCCATGCGTCTGGGTAAGACTACTCATTAACATGGTCCATCGGAGATAGATAGTGGTCGAAAACGATCGAAGGGTAGCGGTTGTAAGAGCAGAGGAAAAAAAGTGCCAAGGCCAGCGCCAAGGGAAAAAAACCTCTGCGACAGTAGGACGGGTAGTAAGGGCAGTAGCGGTTTGCTAGCTGCGACAGAGCATGCAAGGTGAGGAGTGGTTAGCGTGAGGTACCGTGCAACGTTACCTATGTACTGCGTGTCGTTAGCTGGGTCAGTCCGGTTGCTGCGGCTGGGCTCGCTTGTAGTCTCCTGGGCCGGCCGCAGTGGCTTCCTCCCTGTAACATAGAAGTTCGGCGCGGCAACGCATGCGCTGCTGTTAGGCCCTCTGCTGCGCCTTGTCGTCAGTGACTTGGTGCAGCTTCATCAGGCTAGTGCAGAGCGGCGGCGATCGGCTACTGTACAGCGTCCTCTACTGCACGGCGCAGCCCTTCTGCAATGCAGCAGTGACCTGCTCCGCTTGCCCAGTGATCCGCGCCGCTTCAGCGTCGGAGAGATGCACGCCGTTCGCTCGCGCTTCCGCGATGACGGCTGCCTTTCTCTCTTCTCGGTCCCTTTGAAGGGCCGCTCCCGCAGCGGTCGGCGTCGCCACCGGTTCCGCTGGGGCGGCGGTTGTCTTCTTTGCGCCTCTCACCTGCGGTGCTGCTGGGACAACCGCTGGGATAGGCGCGCGAACGTCCTTCTGCGAGGTCGCAGGAGTGTTCGCAGGTACGACTGCGCTGAGGCCTTGGGCGAGGACTGCACGCAGTTGCCTCAAGGCCTCATCCTTCTCTGCAGCCACGGCGGCTGCGAAGGCAGCCCTCTCCGCCGCCATGACGGCTTTGAGGGCTGCTGTGGCCTCTTTCACGGCGGCGCCGAGTTCGAGGTCACACTTCTTCACGGGAGGGCGAGCTGCGTCCTGGCTGCCCGTTTCCGAGCGGTCGTCCCTGCCCCTGGCAGGTGGATCTGCTGCTGCGCCGTCCCTCAGCTGCGCCGGGCTGGTCTGCGCCCTACGCCGTTTCCGACGTCGTCTTCTCTTCTGCTGCTGCGTCGGTGCGGCCGCGGCCGCTGCGCCACCCCCAGTTTGGGTGCGGCTTGAGAAAGCCGCACAACCGCGCCAGCTGGCGACGTGCGGACCGCCACACCGGACACAAGTCGGCAGAGCGTTGCTGCCGCGGTCGCAGGCGCGGCTGTCGTGCTCGCCTGAGCACTTGACGCACCGCGCCGCGTTGCGGCAATACTTCGCTACATGGCCCTCGCCCTGGCACCTGAAGCACTGGGGCAGAGGGTCCATGGCGGTCGGGAGAGCCTCTGTCGTCACCGGGAAGCCCAGCAACTTCCGCAAGTCGAAGATGTCGCTCCCGCCGTCGACCGTTTGCACGGTCACGGCATAGAGCGGCGCCCTCTTCCTGTTGGTCCGGTTGTGCAACCTTGCGGTTGCGCATCCAAACCCGGCTCGCAGCAGCCCTTCCCGGACCGCTGCCTCGTCGCAGCACCAAGGCAACCCCCTGAGGAGTGCCTTGGTCGTCTTCATCCTTCCGACGGAAGGTGCCTTATCACGCGCCGGCGGTGCGTCGACGACGTGGTCGGCCACTGCGACCTTGATCGCCCTGTGGTCGGCCACGTTTGCAGCTCGAACGCAGATCAGCGAGTCTGTATCGGCAGACTCGTAGACCACCTCGTTCCGAGCGCAATTCGTGATGGTGTCGAACAGCGCTGTCCACGCGCCTTTGCACTTGACGTACAAAGGGGGAGCAGGCCGCGACTCGTCTTCACGGGAGTTCCTCGCATGGTCGGCAGACTCGGTGAGTTGCACAACCGAAGGACCCTTCGTAGCGGCAGGTTTCCTCTGCGCACCCTTCTTTCCCATGCTGCGAGGCGCGGAACACGACAATTTGCACGCGTTGTAAGAACAACACACGACAATCTGCCCTCCGCGGCGCCCACAGCACAGAAAACCTCTTCACGAGCTCTCAACGGCCGAGTAGGCTAAGCGCGCAACAGCAGCGATGCGCTCGCCTCGCCAGCTCAGGCCGCTCTTGCCGCGGGCGCGCGCCAGCGGCCGTGGTGCGCTTATATGCCCTCGGTTGCGCGTGGTGGGGGGAGGGCGGGCCAGAGTCTATATAGGGGGGCTGGCGCGTGCGCTGGGCGCAGACCGTAGCCGACTCGCTAGCGCCGGGTGAGGAGCCAGCCGCTGCAGCAGACGTTTTGCTTGCCCTGAGCTTTTTGAGGATTTAGAAGAGATGACTGGCCGCGGCAAGGGAGGAAAGGGGCTCGGCAAGGGTGGCGCCAAGCGGCACCGCAAGGTGTTGCGCGACAACATCCAGGGCATCACGAAGCCCGCGATCCGCCGCCTGGCTCGCAGGGGCGGCGTGAAGCGCATCTCTGGTCTGATCTACGAGGAGACCCGCGGAGTGCTGAAGGTGTTCCTGGAGAACGTGATCCGCGACGCGGTGACGTACACTGAGCACGCCAAGCGCAAGACTGTGACGGCCATGGACGTGGTGTACGCCCTGAAGAGGCAGGGGCGCACCCTGTACGGTTTCGGCGGTTAGGCGCGTCGCAGCCGGTGTGCTGTGCCGCGTTGGCCTTCCCGCGGCCGTGGGAGAGACGAAAACGGCCCTTTTCAGGGCCACCACACTGTTCGGAAATTGAAAAGTGCGAAAGAGTCTGTGTTGTTGTTGCTGCGTGTGTTGCCTGCCTGCCTTCTTTCTTTCTTTCTTTCATTCTTTTCATTTCGTTTGCGTTTGAGTGACGTGACGTGACTGGGAGAAAGGAAAGGAAGCGGGTCTTGTGGCTGTGTGTGTGCGCGAGAGAGGGCGTTGTGTGTTTGTTTTGTTTATCGATCGATGGAGACGCCGGGCTGTGTGTTGTTGTTGTTGTGCGAGAGGCGGTGAATATTTGCGTGGTTTTGGCTGTGTGTTTGCGGCGGCGTTGGAGTTGCCGAGGCAAGGCGTGCCCATAGGCGGCCGGATCAGCTGTTTCGTTTGTATGGGGCGCGCGGGAGTGGAGGGCGGTGTGTCGACACGCTCGTTTAACAGTGGTGATTATTGCTGTCGTTGTCGTTGTCGTTTGGAAGGCGACTGTGCGTGCGTGGAGGTGCTTGAGGCAAACGAAACGAAACAAAACAAGGGAAATGTGTGTGTGTGTGTGTGTGTGTGTGTGTTGGGCCACACGGGCTGTGGACGACAAGATGGCGGCGGCTCTTCTTGTTCTTCTCTCTTTTAGTCCTCTACCGTTAGAGGGGGAGTTGGTGGAGGTTATTGTCGCCTGTGGACATTTGCTCCTCTTTTCTGTGTGTTGTTCTTATCTTTGGTAGTGTGCTTTTTCGGACGTTGCTGTTTTGTTGAGAGTGATTATGTGTTCTGTTTGTGCTACCGCTGGAGTAGCGACTCGGGTCTTGCACATCTGTCCCTGTGGTGTTCATATTGCCCAAGGGTCAAGACGTAATAGTCATTTTCTGAATTCCGCGCGGTGGCGTAGAACGCTTGTGCCAGGGCGCGGAACCGTGTTGTGGGTGGTTCTAGGCAGGTGTGCCGCGGGGACGTGTGAGGCCCGTCGTAGAGCGCTCCGCTTTGGACCCTTCTGTAGGCGACGCATCGTCGATCTGGCTGCATAGCCCCATACAGGGCGCGCATATTCCAGTATCGCTACCCGCTACCCCTGTTGCGGGGTCGAGGGAACAGGGGTTACAGGATCTGCATCCTGGCGTGAGCGTTTGTGCCAAGTTCCCCTATGTTGACACTTCGATGTCAGGCGGCTGTGGAAGTGAAGTTAAAGTAAAGTAAAGCAAAGCGCGGCGAGGACGACTGAAATTTTGCTTTGGACGTAGGTTTGTGTGGTGGCCCTGAAAAGGGCCGATTGTTGTGAGCCGAGCCGGGCCGGCAAAGCGCGTTGCGTGCAGGGGAGCACGCAGCGCTGCTGGGCGGCGGGTCCGCGTGCCGATTGCCTGGCCTCTCTGTTTAGGCCTTCTTCTCGGTCTTCTTTGGCAGCAGGACGGCCTGGATGTTGGGCAGGACACCACCCTGTGCGATGGTGACGCCCGACAGGAGCTTGTTGAGCTCCTCGTCGTTGCGGATGGCAAGCTGCAGGTGGCGCGGGATGATGCGCGTCTTCTTGTTGTCGCGGGCCGCGTTTCCGGCCAGCTCGAGCACCTCAGCCGCGAGGTACTCCATGACGGCGGCGAGGTAGACGGGCGCCCCGGCGCCGACGCGCTCGGCGTAGTTTCCCTTGCGCAGGAGGCGGTGGATTCTGCCGACCGGGAACTGGAGCCCGGCCCTGCTTGAGCGGGACTTTGACTTGCCCTTGACTTTGCCTCCCTTTCCGCGTCCGGACATGGCGATGCGCTGTGGTGTAAAAAAACGAGACGAGACGAACGACGGTGCGAGCCGCAGCGAGTCGAGCAGCGGAGTGGCGGCGCCGCCAGGGGTGGGGGTCCTTTATGCTCTCGGGTGCGGCGGCCGGTTGCGCTCGCGGCCCATTGGTCGGCGGCCGCAACGGGGCGAGCTGGTAAAGGTGCGGCGGCGGGGCGCGCTGGGTGCCACTGTGTGGGGAGACGCTGACTAGAGCGGAGCGCTTGCTGCTGGTGTTGCTGCCGTACGTTCACGTTCTTGTTTTGAGATGCCGCCCAAGACTAGCGGGAAGGCCGCCAAGAAGGCTGGCAAGGCTCAGAAGAACATTTCGAAGGGCGACAAGAAGAAGAAGCGCAAGAGGAAGGAGAGCTATGCCATCTACATCTACAAGGTGCTGAAGCAGGTGCACCCTGACACGGGCATCTCGTCGAAGGCGATGAGCATCATGAACAGCTTCGTGAACGACATTTTCGAGCGCATCGCGGCCGAGGCGTCTCGCCTGGCGCACTACAACAAGCGCTCGACCATCACGTCCCGCGAGATCCAGACCGCTGTGCGGCTGTTGCTGCCTGGCGAGCTGGCCAAGCACGCCGTGAGCGAGGGCACGAAGGCGGTGACCAAGTACACGAGCTCCAAGTAAGGAGGTGGCTCTGGAATGGAAGGAGATCCTCCGTTGCGAGAGCGGCAAAACGGCCCTTTTCAGGGCCACCAAATGGCCTTTGCGGGAAGGGCGGAATTGTTGTTGTTTTTGTTTTGTTTTGTGTGTGAGTGGGTGGACGGCGGCAATAGCTACCGCTTTGGTTGCGACGCGACGCGACGGGGTGGGGTGGCCGATGCGATGAATAATTTGATTGTTTAGGGGGCGCGTCGCGTGTTGCGGGGTACGGCCACGGTGTGACGTGGAATGGAGGCACGTGCGCACAACTCGTTGTCTGCGAGGGGGGGGGGGGGGGGGGTTGAAGTGCGATCGGTGATGTGCCCTTTGGATGGAGGTGCCGGTTAGTTACGTGACGGGTGGAAACGAAACGCGATTGTTGGGAATGTCAGTGTGTAACGACGGCCGTTTGCGGGTCGGTTTGCACGCCATATATGGCGAGGGTGAAATGTGTCTGTAAATGCAGCGTGGAGGCGTGTGAGTGACGTTTAAATGTGAACGCGCAATGAGACACCACTGTGTATTTGCATTGTGCGGGCGACACGCACGATGATATGTACCTTTCCCCCGACTCTGATTTCGATAGTCGTGTCTGACTGACTGTGTCTGCTTGTGTGCGTACGACGCACGCACACCGACGTCGTCATTGAAGATGCATGCTCGCGTGTCCAGTGCAGTACAGTAGAGTAAGCGCGACGCTAGAAGACGACGGTCGCTTTGGCGAATGTGCGTACACGTGTTTGTGTGTATGTCGGTGATGTGGTCCGATCCGTCGCCTCTGGGAAACTGTCGATCGGCGCGGTACACCGGACGTCGTGAACACCCGTCATACCGTCGCGCTGAGAACGGTTACCGAAAGGTGAACGAACCTCTGATCGGTCGAATGTCTGGGCAGAACGTGAGGAGAGAATGGTGGAGGGAAGGAGAGAGGGGAAAAAAAAAGAAAAATAGAGAGAGAGAAAACGGAAAAAAAAGAACCAAACAAAACGGAGAAACGCAGTGTAGAGCAACGGAACGTTCCCGTGTCGGAGGTGTATTGTAGCCGCACTGAAATGCGTGTAACGGCGCGGCGGCAAGTGTCTGCCGTGGTGAACGTTACCTTTGACGGCTGAATTGTGCGTTGCGTTGCTCTTTGCTTTCCCGGATGTGTATGTAACGTAACGTTCGTTGAGATGGTTCTGAGGAAGAATGTAAGACAGTGCCCGTGCCGTCTGTGTTCGTGTGCAAAGCCATTGTGTGTGTGTGTGTGTGTGTGTGTGTGTGTGTGTGTGTGTGTGTGTGTGTGTGGCGTCCGGGAATGGCGGTGGGCGTGCCCTGCATGTGGCCCGGAAGGCTGTTCGTTTCGCGGTAGTGTGTGGACAGGGGAGGGGCACGCGTAACGCTGCTGGCATGGCATGGCATTCGGGAGATGGGAGGGGGCAAACGAAGAAAACAAGACGCGGAGGCTATAAAGACGGGGAGGGGCGCGGTGTGGGTGGCTTGCGCTGCGCTCGGCTGGCGCGTGCGGCGTTGTTTTTGTGCAAGAGAAGAGAAAACGAATGGGTTGCCGGGAGGGGGCCGTTGTGGTGTAGCCGCAGACGCGGCTGTCAGTGAACGTGGTGAGACCGACGGATGCGGGAGGGGCGGGGGCGGGGAAAACACTAGAAGAAAGAAGGAGAAAAACGCTGCTGCAACCAACATGAAATGAGGCCTTTTGTAACCTGCCAGCAACAAAAGAACAACAAAAAGAAAGGTCTATCAACATTGAATGTAAATGGAAATGGACCCAAGTGTAAACCTCCCCGCACAAATAGTCGTAAATGTGCCAGAATGTTGTTAACGTCCCTAGAAAATGAACGAACGAAGATTGATGAGAAACGCGCGATAATATGATGAATGGAAATAATGAACCATGAACATCTCAACAGACATAATTGAAAACCCGATAAACGTTGTAAGGGCAGCGCTGGCTGACCTGACCTTCGGCCCTGTGTATTCTGAAACGTCCCCCTTTGAACAACCAATGTATACAAAACTGTGCTTAAACTGACACACAATATTTTGAGCGCAACGCAATCTGACTATCAAAGATCCCTGCAAAAGAATGGCCCTGAGTAACATTAAAGTACACCTGTCGGAAATCACTTACCTCACAAAAAGCTTCATTACTCGAACTACTGCAATACAGCGAGCACCACTGCTGCCAGCTAAATAAGAGATTCCAAACTACGGAGGGCACTAACTACCGATGGGGATAGTTAGCAAAGTAAAGATGTTTCATAGAGAACAACAAACAATGTATTTACCCTTAATATCATCACCAGTCATAATATATGTAATTTGAAAAGTCCGCCATCTCTGTCGTCACGTGCACCAGTGCTGGCGGCCCACCCCTAACTGCGCAACGCTACGCGCTGTTCACATCCAGCTATAGCAGTTCATGACAACAATGCAAACTAGCCACAGACTGCACACAGCACAGGCGGTGATTTTCACGCGGAGCGCTACGTGGCATTACCAATATAAAAATCTAAACAAACAGCGTACGTACAAATTAGAATAAAAAGAGCAAAAGATCGTTACGTCAAAAAACAAAAACAAAAAAGACAAAAGAGAAGAAACAAACTGCATCTATATGTGCTCTTAACTGTAGATACCTGTACACAGCGTCGTGCAATGAATGCCGGCTCACATTTAATTTTGATTGTTGGAGGAAATGCGTAGGAAATATTCTTTAAATGGAAATGAATGGTTGTACTTTAAAAAAAAAGTTAGTTTGGAAACAAAGTATTATTGGGGCATTTTGTTGTGAAGAAAATAGTTACAATTGACATACAGTATTAGATTTGCGCAATGCAGCTTCATTACCTTACCTGTAATAACAATATGCATCGTCCCGAACGGAGACCAGAGTCGCGAGAAGAGCACGCCGCCGCCCGCTCAGTACAATCGTCCACTCGCTAATACTGTCGACTGACTAGTACTCTCCCGACCCGCCACATATAGATGGCAACTGTTCCTGCCGACCCGCTACGTGCTACTAGTGTCGTGTGGCGCAGACTAGCGGCGATAAGAAACGCTCTGGTCAGAGATTGTGTCGTGCCTCGCCATCGCTGGTAACGAGTACATACGTGTTTCAGCGCGCGTACCGGAAGACGCAGTGCGGAGCCAGAGACTGTGTTGTCGAGGCCGTCGGCGCAGTGCATGTCGGTCGGTCGAGTGCGTGCGGGAGGGCAGAGAGGCAGCGTCGGCACGGAGATGCACGCACGGGGGCTGCGGCGTGGCGCGTTTGCGGTAGGCGCCTTTGGTGGCAACGGCCGGGACAAGCAGCGGTGTATGGTGTGGTGCGGGCCGGACAGGGGCGGAGGAGGAGGAGGAGGCGGCGGCGCGACGATGGCATTGGGGCGGAAACGGGGACGGGGACGGCGACGGCGGATGTTGAGAGAGAGGCGTCACGCGCGGACCGACACAGACGCACAGATAGATAGATAGATAGATAGATAGATAGATAGATAGATAGGTAGGAAGAAGAAGGGGCGGCTGGTGAGTGGGTGCAATTTAGGCGGTAGACACAAGAGGTCGGCACGGCATTTGCGTGGTGTGGCGTTGTTACGGGGTGTGCTCGCTTGCCTCGTTTTGTTGATGCGCGCAGGAAGATGTGCAGAGCAGCGGCGGGCGGCTCGGTTCGGTTTGGCCCGGCGGGCCGCGCTGTTGTCGCGGACGTGAGCGCCCCCTGGCGGGTGGCCGGAGGCGGCGCGGCGTGTTGGACGTGTGGCTGGCGGCAGTGCACAATTGCGAGTGGCTGGCGGTGTGGCGGTTGGCGCGTCGGGCGGCCGAGAGAGAGGAGAGGTATGTATGTGTTTGCGGGCGCCTTTGCTGCGCGGCGTCGTGCAGGGAGGGAGGGAGGGCGGGCGGGCGGCTGTCGACTGTGTGTGTGTGTGTGTGTGTGTGTGTGGCGAATTGGCGGCGTTGTGCTCCGGCCGAAGGCGTCGGGAGAGGAGAGTTGGTCGTGATGTCATGTCGCGCCGTGTCATGTTTGCGAAACGGCTGCCGAGAGGTGTGGTGGTAGCGAGCCGGTCGGTGTCGGTGTCGGTGCGATGGGAATGTGCGTTTGGCGGTTTCGGTGTGCTTTTTTTTTTTGCTGCGGCGTGAGAGTGGGGCGGGCGGGCAGGCTTGCTGTTGTTGGTTCCTTGTGTCTTGTGTGTGTAGCTTGATGGCAACGTGGAAGGGCGCCGGTTTCGAGCCGTGCGTGTGGTTGTCGACGTAGACTGGTTGGGGTGTGCCGTTGCACGTGCATGTTTGGGTCGTTGGTGTGGTTTTGGCTGGCTGGCTGGCTGTGTGTGTGTACGACGGGAAGGGGGAGGCGGCGGTGGATAGTGCAGTAGTTGTGTCGTTGCCACGGGCGTCGGGTGCGGCTGTGCGTAGTGGCGGAAAGGTGTCGGTTGCGGGAAGCGAGGCCGTCGTTGGCGGTGTCGCGTGCCTTCGTGAATCGAGTGGGGCGGGGAAAGGAGCAGCGTGCCGCTGCGTCGCGGCCGTTAGCCAGAGGCTGTGCTTTGATAGTTTTGTGGACGGTTCGTGCGAGGCGATTTGTTGCCTGCCCTATGTTTGTTTGTTGTTTTGGAGACGACGACTGGTTGGTGGCGTGCGCGCGAGCGAAGTGGCGGTGCGCGTTTCCCGTGTCGACTGCCGACTGCCGACTGCCGACTGCCGACTGCCGACTGCCGGCTGGCGACAGGTGCGCCGTCGGTGGGGTGGGTGGCCGGCACAAGTAGAGGCGGCGGCGTCGTTGCGGTGTGTTTGTGTTGTCGGCTGTGTCGGCGACAGCTGTTTGTGCGGTGCGTGTGAATGGTGGTGCAAACGTGTGCTGGCGTTGAGGCTGCGACCGCGGCGTGTTGTTGGTTGATGTTGAACAGCGGCTGTGTGCGGTGGTGGTGTTGCCGCACGTGCATCCGGCCCGGCGCGGAAAGCGCAGTTGCGGCGGCCCTTCGGTGCCAGCCACGTCGCGTGAGCGGCGGGTTGCTCTGGTCGACACGTGGTGCTCTGGTTTGTTGTTTGGTGCCCTTTGGCCGGTGGGTGGTCCGTGTGTCTCGGTATCTGGTCGTGGTCGTGCTGCCCGTTTGTCGGCGTTGTCTGTGGCTTCGCTTTTGTTTTTTGCGGCGTGCCGACGACCCGACGCGACCTTTACACCCAAAGTGTGGCGCCCGAAGGTGAACCAACGTCGTAATCCGACCTCGGCGCTTAAGCTCTAAGCCTAAGCTGAGCGAACCGAACCGAACCGAACCTGTAGCGTTGCGTAGCGTGAGGTGAGGTGCGGTGAGGTCAGCCTCAGCGCCAAGTAAGCCAAGCTGTCCGGCCGTGAGGTGGGTGGGTAGGTAGGTGCGGCTGCTGCGGCCACCTGACGCCCGACGTGTGTTTGAATGCTTAACCTAAGTTTGAGGCTTAACCTAACCCAAGTGGCCTTAACCTAACCTAACCCAACCTAACCTCTGACGCCCGACGTGTGTTTGAATGCTTAACCTAAGTTTGACGCTTAACCTAACACCGACCCTTAACCTAACCCAAGTGCCCTTAACCTAACCCACGTCCACCGAACCTAACCGAGACGTGTGAACCTAATGTCTAACTCGTAACGCGTGATGTTGGCTGTCGTGTGTGCTGACGGCAGATTGGGTTGGTCTGTAGTTGCGGATCTCGGTTTGCCTCGGGCGAGGGGTTGGCTCGTAAGCGGCGAGGGGCGCTCCGGCGGAGCATGTTGCTTTGCAGGCGGCGCCCGTTTTTGCGGCGGGCACAATTGAAATTGTTGGGAAACGAACGAAAGGGCTGTGAATGTTGGCGGGCGAGAGGAGGAGGACGTGGCCCGACGGCTGCGGGCCGATCGGGAAACGGTGGGAGGGCGATGGGGCGGCGGAGGTGCGTTTGCACGGCCGTCATCGCCGCACGCCTCCGCTTGTGTGGCTGTGGCGCCGGCCGCGCTGGCCGGGCTGCCGCGGCGACGGTGTGGGGCTTTTGCCGAAGGTTTGGCCATTGTGGCCGGTCGCCGGCTGGGGCTGTGGGGGCGGCATTTGGGCGTGGGCGGCGATTCTCGGCGGGCCGACCCAGGCTGTAGCGCGCGGTGGCTGCAGTTTGGCCGTGGTTTGCGGCGCTGCCGTGGCGACTGGTTGGCGACTGTGGTGTGGCTGTGTGTAGCCCCATCCTCGGTGGTTTGAAAGGCGCGGGTGGTTGTGGCGCAGGTGTGGGGCTGCTCCGCACAGGCTGTCGGACGTTGGGCGGTAGCAAGCGCGGGAGGCGCGGCGCGGCGGCGCGCAGAGTGGCGGCCGCTCTCTCGGCCGTCCGCGCCCGCCCGCGACACTGGCTGGGCCCGTGGCGCGAGGCGGCTATTCCTCTGCTGTGCGCTCCGCTCGCTGCGTGTCTCCTCTCGCTCTCGCTGCTCGCTGTGTGTGAACGCGCGTCGTCGAAATGGCAGATCAGGCGGCTACGAACGAGACTGCTGCGGCACCCGCCGCCACCGGCACTACGAAGAAGGCAAAGTCTGCGTCGTCTGCGAAGAAGCCGCGCGCCAAGCCTGCGCACCCGCGCACCTCTGAGATGGTGACGGCCGCCATCAAGAGTCTGAAGGAGCGCGGCGGATCGTCGCTGCAGGCGATCAAGAAGTACATTGCCGCGCACTACAAGCTGGACGCGGAGAAGCTGGCGCCGTTTATCAAGAAGTACCTCAAGTCGGCCGTGGTGGCGGGCGAGCTGGTGCAGACGAAGGGGAAGGGCGCGTCCGGCTCTTTCAAGCTTGCCGGCGCCGGCGGCGGGGCGGCTGAGGGCGGCAAGGCTCGTGCTGGCGGTGCCAAGAAGAAGCGCGCCGCTCCGGCCAGCAAGGAGAAGAAGGGCGCCCGTGCGGCCGGCGCAAAGAAGGCTGGTGGCGTGAAGGCGGCGACCGGTCGGAAGGCGGGCGCCGCCAAGAAGGCGTCTGCGGCGTCGGCCGCTCCCGCCGGTGCGAAGAAGGCGGCTGCTGCCAAGCCGGCCAAGGCCAAGTCGCCGTCGAAGGCGAAGAAGGCCGCCAAGGTTCCGACGAAGAAGCCGAAGGCGCCGCGCCCGAAGAAGGCGACGACGCCGTCTAAGGCGAAGGCTTCGCCCAAGAAGAAGAAGTAGAGAGGAATGGGAAAGGAAGGGTTGGCGGTTGACTCCGTCGTCCGCACCCCCCGTCCCCGTCGTCTAGTGGCGCGCAACAGACGCGCGGCCCAAAACGGCCCTTCTCAGGGCCATCAAAGCACGTCGGGAAGGTTTTGATTGTCGTGTTTGTGTTGCGGTGTGGTTGTGTCGTCTGGCGTTTCTGTATGCCCGTGTGTGGATACTGTTTGCGTGCCGTGGTGGTTGGATTGCGGGGGGTCGGTGGCGGGTGCGGGCGGCGGTAGCGGTTGATTGTCGCCGTTTTTTTTTTTTTTTTTTTTTTTTTTTGTTTGGTCGCGGCCGGCCGACGGTTGGTTTTGTGTCATGTTGTTTGAATACTTTGGTTTGCCTGCCTGCCGTCTTCTCGGATGTGTCTTGTCTTGTGTGTGTGTGTGTGTGTGTTCTTGCAACGGGGGCGGGGGACGTTGAGATGTGGAAAGGGTCGGTGGCGTTGGACGTGCCTGGCTTTTTGTTTGTTTTTCTTTTCGAAACGAAGCGGCGGCCGGCCGTGTGGTTGACGGCGTCGGCCGATGGGTATTGTGCGCTTTGAGCGCCGCGCCGGGGAGGGATGATGTTGATTGTTGCGCGCGCCAGCAAGCTGGCAGAGGAGAGCGGCTGTGGCGGACGGACGGGAAGTGGAAGTGGTGTTTTGTCTTTGGTTCTGTGGTTGTGGGGCGAGAGGCGACCGACAAAGTTTGCTCGCGACGGAGTGATGTTAGTGGCCCTGAAAAGGGCCGTTTTGTTTGTTGCGTGCGCGGGCGGGCGGTGCCCAGCGGCTGGCGCGGTGTTTAGGCGCGCTCGCCGCGGATGCGGCGCGCGAGCTGGATGTCCTTGGGCATGATGGTGACGCGCTTGGCGTGGATTGCGCACAGGTTGGTGTCTTCGAAGAGGCCGACGAGGTAGGCCTCGCTGGCCTCCTGCAGGGCCATGACCGCGGAGCTCTGGAAGCGCAGGTCGGTCTTGAAGTCCTGGGCGATCTCGCGCACTAGGCGCTGGAATGGCAGCTTGCGGATGAGCAGCTCTGTGCTCTTCTGGTAGCGCCTGATTTCTCGCAGGGCGACGGTGCCCGGCCTGTAGCGGTGGGGCTTCTTGACGCCGCCGGTGGCGGGCGCGCTCTTCCTCGCCGCCTTGGTGGCGAGCTGTTTGCGCGGCGCCTTTCCGCCGGTGGACTTGCGGGCCGTTTGCTTTGTGCGGGCCATAGCGGTAGCGGTAGCGGAGCGGCGTGGAGGCGAGGTGCTGCGTCGGGTGCTGCCTTGACGACACGGGCGCGCGCCAGCGGCCGTGGTGCGCTTATATGCCCTCGGTTGCGCGTGGTGGGGGGAGGGCGGGCCAGAGTCTATATAGGGGGGCTGGCGCGTGCGCTGGGCGCAGACCGTAGCCGACTCGCTAGCGCCGGGTGAGGAGCCAGCCGCTGCAGCAGACGTTTTGCTTGCCCTGAGCTTTTTGAGGATTTAGAAGAGATGACTGGCCGCGGCAAGGGAGGAAAGGGGCTCGGCAAGGGTGGCGCCAAGCGGCACCGCAAGGTGTTGCGCGACAACATCCAGGGCATCACGAAGCCCGCGATCCGCCGCCTGGCTCGCAGGGGCGGCGTGAAGCGCATCTCTGGTCTGATCTACGAGGAGACCCGCGGAGTGCTGAAGGTGTTCCTGGAGAACGTGATCCGCGACGCGGTGACGTACACTGAGCACGCCAAGCGCAAGACTGTGACGGCCATGGACGTGGTGTACGCCCTGAAGAGGCAGGGGCGCACCCTGTACGGTTTCGGCGGTTAGGCGCGTCGCAGCCGGTGTGCTGTGCCGCGTTGGCCTTCCCGCGGCCGTGGGAGAGACGAAAACGGCCCTTTTCAGGGCCACCACACTGTTCGGAAATTGAAAAGTGCGAAAGAGTCTGTGTTGTTGTTGCTGCGTGTGTTGCCTGCCTGCCTTCTTTCTTTCTTTCTTTCATTCTTTTCATTTCGTTTGCGTTTGAGTGACGTGACGTGACTGGGAGAAAGGAAAGGAAGCGGGTCTTGTGGCTGTGTGTGTGCGCGAGAGAGGGCGTTGTGTGTTTGTTTTGTTTATCGATCGATGGAGACGCCGGGCTGTGTGTTGTTGTTGTTGTGCGAGAGGCGGTGAATATTTGCGTGGTTTTGGCTGTGTGTTTGCGGCGGCGTTGGAGTTGCCGAGGCAAGGCGTGCCCATAGGCGGCCGGATCAGCTGTTTCGTTTGTATGGGGCGCGCGGGAGTGGAGGGCGGTGTGTCGACACGCTCGTTTAACAGTGGTGATTATTGCTGTCGTTGTCGTTGTCGTTTGGAAGGCGACTGTGCGTGCGTGGAGGTGCTTGAGGCAAACGAAACGAAACAAAACAAGGGAAATGTGTGTGTGTGTGTGTGTGTGTGTGTGTTGGGCCACACGGGCTGTGGACGACAAGATGGCGGCGGCTCTTCTTGTTCTTCTCTCTTTTAGTCCTCTACCGTTAGAGGGGGAGTTGGTGGAGGTTATTGTCGCCTGTGGACATTTGCTCCTCTTTTCTGTGTGTTGTTCTTATCTTTGGTAGTGTGCTTTTTCGGACGTTGCTGTTTTGTTGAGAGTGATTATGTGTTCTGTTTGTGCTACCGCTGGAGTAGCGACTCGGGTCTTGCACATCTGTCCCTGTGGTGTTCATATTGCCCAAGGGTCAAGACGTAATAGTCATTTTCTGAATTCCGCGCGGTGGCGTAGAACGCTTGTGCCAGGGCGCGGAACCGTGTTGTGGGTGGTTCTAGGCAGGTGTGCCGCGGGGACGTGTGAGGCCCGTCGTAGAGCGCTCCGCTTTGGACCCTTCTGTAGGCGACGCATCGTCGATCTGGCTGCATAGCCCCATACAGGGCGCGCATATTCCAGTATCGCTACCCGCTACCCCTGTTGCGGGGTCGAGGGAACAGGGGTTACAGGATCTGCATCCTGGCGTGAGCGTTTGTGCCAAGTTCCCCTATGTTGACACTTCGATGTCAGGCGGCTGTGGAAGTGAAGTTAAAGTAAAGTAAAGCAAAGCGCGGCGAGGACGACTGAAATTTTGCTTTGGACGTAGGTTTGTGTGGTGGCCCTGAAAAGGGCCGATTGTTGTGAGCCGAGCCGGGCCGGCAAAGCGCGTTGCGTGCAGGGGAGCACGCAGCGCTGCTGGGCGGCGGGTCCGCGTGCCGATTGCCTGGCCTCTCTGTTTAGGCCTTCTTCTCGGTCTTCTTTGGCAGCAGGACGGCCTGGATGTTGGGCAGGACACCACCCTGTGCGATGGTGACGCCCGACAGGAGCTTGTTGAGCTCCTCGTCGTTGCGGATGGCAAGCTGCAGGTGGCGCGGGATGATGCGCGTCTTCTTGTTGTCGCGGGCCGCGTTTCCGGCCAGCTCGAGCACCTCAGCCGCGAGGTACTCCATGACGGCGGCGAGGTAGACGGGCGCCCCGGCGCCGACGCGCTCGGCGTAGTTTCCCTTGCGCAGGAGGCGGTGGATTCTGCCGACCGGGAACTGGAGCCCGGCCCTGCTTGAGCGGGACTTTGACTTGCCCTTGACTTTGCCTCCCTTTCCGCGTCCGGACATGGCGATGCGCTGTGGTGTAAAAAAACGAGACGAGACGAACGACGGTGCGAGCCGCAGCGAGTCGAGCAGCGGAGTGGCGGCGCCGCCAGGGGTGGGGGTCCTTTATGCTCTCGGGTGCGGCGGCCGGTTGCGCTCGCGGCCCATTGGTCGGCGGCCGCAACGGGGCGAGCTGGTAAAGGTGCGGCGGCGGGGCGCGCTGGGTGCCACTGTGTGGGGAGACGCTGACTAGAGCGGAGCGCTTGCTGCTGGTGTTGCTGCCGTACGTTCTTGTTTGTTTGCGATGCCGCCCAAGACTAGCGGGAAGGCCGCCAAGAAGGCTGGCAAGGCTCAGAAGAACATTTCGAAGGGCGACAAGAAGAAGAAGCGCAAGAGGAAGGAGAGCTATGCCATCTACATCTACAAGGTGCTGAAGCAGGTGCACCCTGACACGGGCATCTCGTCGAAGGCGATGAGCATCATGAACAGCTTCGTGAACGACATTTTCGAGCGCATCGCGGCCGAGGCGTCTCGCCTGGCGCACTACAACAAGCGCTCGACCATCACGTCCCGCGAGATCCAGACCGCTGTGCGGCTGTTGCTGCCTGGCGAGCTGGCCAAGCACGCCGTGAGCGAGGGCACGAAGGCGGTGACCAAGTACACGAGCTCCAAGTAAGGAGGTGGCTCTGGAATGGAAGGAGATCCTCCGTTGCGAGAGCGGCAAAACGGCCCTTTTCAGGGCCACCAAATGGCCTTTGCGGGAAGGGCGGAATTGTTGTTGTTTTTGTTTTGTTTTGTGTGTGAGTGGGTGGACGGCGGCAATAGCTACCGCTTTGGTTGCGACGCGACGCGACGGGGTGGGGTGGCCGATGCGATGAATAATTTGATTGTTTAGGGGGCGCGTCGCGTGTTGCGGGGTACGGCCACGGTGTGACGTGGAATGGAGGCACGTGCGCACAACTCGTTGTCTGCGAGGGGGGGGGGGGGGGGGTTGAAGTGCGATCGGTGATGTGCCCTTTGGATGGAGGTGCCGGTTAGTTACGTGACGGGTGGAAACGAAACGCGATTGTTGGGAATGTCAGTGTGTAACGACGGCCGTTTGCGGGTCGGTTTGCACGCCATATATGGCGAGGGTGAAATGTGTCTGTAAATGCAGCGTGGAGGCGTGTGAGTGACGTTTAAATGTGAACGCGCAATGAGACACCACTGTGTATTTGCATTGTGCGGGCGACACGCACGATGATATGTACCTTTCCCCCGACTCTGATTTCGATAGTCGTGTCTGACTGACTGTGTCTGCTTGTGTGCGTACGACGCACGCACACCGACGTCGTCATTGAAGATGCATGCTCGCGTGTCCAGTGCAGTACAGTAGAGTAAGCGCGACGCTAGAAGACGACGGTCGCTTTGGCGAATGTGCGTACACGTGTTTGTGTGTATGTCGGTGATGTGGTCCGATCCGTCGCCTCTGGGAAACTGTCGATCGGCGCGGTACACCGGACGTCGTGAACACCCGTCATACCGTCGCGCTGAGAACGGTTACCGAAAGGTGAACGAACCTCTGATCGGTCGAATGTCTGGGCAGAACGTGAGGAGAGAATGGTGGAGGGAAGGAGAGAGGGGAAAAAAAAAGAAAAATAGAGAGAGAGAAAACGGAAAAAAAAGAACCAAACAAAACGGAGAAACGCAGTGTAGAGCAACGGAACGTTCCCGTGTCGGAGGTGTATTGTAGCCGCACTGAAATGCGTGTAACGGCGCGGCGGCAAGTGTCTGCCGTGGTGAACGTTACCTTTGACGGCTGAATTGTGCGTTGCGTTGCTCTTTGCTTTCCCGGATGTGTATGTAACGTAACGTTCGTTGAGATGGTTCTGAGGAAGAATGTAAGACAGTGCCCGTGCCGTCTGTGTTCGTGTGCAAAGCCATTGTGTGTGTGTGTGTGTGTGTGTGTGTGTGTGTGTGTGTGTGTGTGTGTGTGTGGCGTCCGGGAATGGCGGTGGGCGTGCCCTGCATGTGGCCCGGAAGGCTGTTCGTTTCGCGGTAGTGTGTGGACAGGGGAGGGGCACGCGTAACGCTGCTGGCATGGCATGGCATTCGGGAGATGGGAGGGGGCAAACGAAGAAAACAAGACGCGGAGGCTATAAAGACGGGGAGGGGCGCGGTGTGGGTGGCTTGCGCTGCGCTCGGCTGGCGCGTGCGGCGTTGTTTTTGTGCAAGAGAAGAGAAAACGAATGGGTTGCCGGGAGGGGGCCGTTGTGGTGTAGCCGCAGACGCGGCTGTCAGTGAACGTGGTGAGACCGACGGATGCGGGAGGGGCGGGGGCGGGGAAAACACTAGAAGAAAGAAGGAGAAAAACGCTGCTGCAACCAACATGAAATGAGGCCTTTTGTAACCTGCCAGCAACAAAAGAACAACAAAAAGAAAGGTCTATCAACATTGAATGTAAATGGAAATGGACCCAAGTGTAAACCTCCCCGCACAAATAGTCGTAAATGTGCCAGAATGTTGTTAACGTCCCTAGAAAATGAACGAACGAAGATTGATGAGAAACGCGCGATAATATGATGAATGGAAATAATGAACCATGAACATCTCAACAGACATAATTGAAAACCCGATAAACGTTGTAAGGGCAGCGCTGGCTGACCTGACCTTCGGCCCTGTGTATTCTGAAACGTCCCCCTTTGAACAACCAATGTATACAAAACTGTGCTTAAACTGACACACAATATTTTGAGCGCAACGCAATCTGACTATCAAAGATCCCTGCAAAAGAATGGCCCTGAGTAACATTAAAGTACACCTGTCGGAAATCACTTACCTCACAAAAAGCTTCATTACTCGAACTACTGCAATACAGCGAGCACCACTGCTGCCAGCTAAATAAGAGATTCCAAACTACGGAGGGCACTAACTACCGATGGGGATAGTTAGCAAAGTAAAGATGTTTCATAGAGAACAACAAACAATGTATTTACCCTTAATATCATCACCAGTCATAATATATGTAATTTGAAAAGTCCGCCATCTCTGTCGTCACGTGCACCAGTGCTGGCGGCCCACCCCTAACTGCGCAACGCTACGCGCTGTTCACATCCAGCTATAGCAGTTCATGACAACAATGCAAACTAGCCACAGACTGCACACAGCACAGGCGGTGATTTTCACGCGGAGCGCTACGTGGCATTACCAATATAAAAATCTAAACAAACAGCGTACGTACAAATTAGAATAAAAAGAGCAAAAGATCGTTACGTCAAAAAACAAAAACAAAAAAGACAAAAGAGAAGAAACAAACTGCATCTATATGTGCTCTTAACTGTAGATACCTGTACACAGCGTCGTGCAATGAATGCCGGCTCACATTTAATTTTGATTGTTGGAGGAAATGCGTAGGAAATATTCTTTAAATGGAAATGAATGGTTGTACTTTAAAAAAAAAGTTAGTTTGGAAACAAAGTATTATTGGGGCATTTTGTTGTGAAGAAAATAGTTACAATTGACATACAGTATTAGATTTGCGCAATGCAGCTTCATTACCTTACCTGTAATAACAATATGCATCGTCCCGAACGGAGACCAGAGTCGCGAGAAGAGCACGCCGCCGCCCGCTCAGTACAATCGTCCACTCGCTAATACTGTCGACTGACTAGTACCTCTCCCGACCCGCCACATATAGATGGCAACTGTTCCTGCCGACCCGCTACGTGCTACTAGTGTCGTGTGGCGCAGACTAGCGGCGATAAGAAACGCTCTGGTCAGAGATTGTGTCGTGCCTCGCCATCGCTGGTAACGAGTACATACGTGTTTCAGCGCGCGTACCGGAAGACGCAGTGCGGAGCCAGAGACTGTGTTGTCGAGGCCGTCGGCGCAGTGCATGTCGGTCGGTCGAGTGCGTGCGGGAGGGCAGAGAGGCAGCGTCGGCACGGAGATGCACGCACGGGGGCTGCGGCGTGGCGCGTTTGCGGTAGGCGCCTTTGGTGGCAACGGCCGGGACAAGCAGCGGTGTATGGTGTGGTGCGGGCCGGACAGGGGCGGAGGAGGAGGAGGAGGCGGCGGCGCGACGATGGCATTGGGGCGGAAACGGGGACGGGGACGGCGACGGCGGATGTTGAGAGAGAGGCGTCACGCGCGGACCGACACAGACGCACAGATAGATAGATAGATAGATAGATAGATAGATAGATAGATAGGTAGGAAGAAGAAGGGGCGGCTGGTGAGTGGGTGCAATTTAGGCGGTAGACACAAGAGGTCGGCACGGCATTTGCGTGGTGTGGCGTTGTTACGGGGTGTGCTCGCTTGCCTCGTTTTGTTGATGCGCGCAGGAAGATGTGCAGAGCAGCGGCGGGCGGCTCGGTTCGGTTTGGCCCGGCGGGCCGCGCTGTTGTCGCGGACGTGAGCGCCCCCTGGCGGGTGGCCGGAGGCGGCGCGGCGTGTTGGACGTGTGGCTGGCGGCAGTGCACAATTGCGAGTGGCTGGCGGTGTGGCGGTTGGCGCGTCGGGCGGCCGAGAGAGAGGAGAGGTATGTATGTGTTTGCGGGCGCCTTTGCTGCGCGGCGTCGTGCAGGGAGGGAGGGAGGGCGGGCGGGCGGCTGTCGACTGTGTGTGTGTGTGTGTGTGTGTGTGTGGCGAATTGGCGGCGTTGTGCTCCGGCCGAAGGCGTCGGGAGAGGAGAGTTGGTCGTGATGTCATGTCGCGCCGTGTCATGTTTGCGAAACGGCTGCCGAGAGGTGTGGTGGTAGCGAGCCGGTCGGTGTCGGTGTCGGTGCGATGGGAATGTGCGTTTGGCGGTTTCGGTGTGCTTTTTTTTTTGCTGCGGCGTGAGAGTGGGGCGGGCGGGCAGGCTTGCTGTTGTTGGTTCCTTGTGTCTTGTGTGTGTAGCTTGATGGCAACGTGGAAGGGCGCCGGTTTCGAGCCGTGCGTGTGGTTGTCGACGTAGACTGGTTGGGGTGTGCCGTTGCACGTGCATGTTTGGGTCGTTGGTGTGGTTTTGGCTGGCTGGCTGGCTGTGTGTGTGTACGACGGGAAGGGGGAGGCGGCGGTGGATAGTGCAGTAGTTGTGTCGTTGCCACGGGCGTCGGGTGCGGCTGTGCGTAGTGGCGGAAAGGTGTCGGTTGCGGGAAGCGAGGCCGTCGTTGGCGGTGTCGCGTGCCTTCGTGAATCGAGTGGGGCGGGGAAAGGAGCAGCGTGCCGCTGCGTCGCGGCCGTTAGCCAGAGGCTGTGCTTTGATAGTTTTGTGGACGGTTCGTGCGAGGCGATTTGTTGCCTGCCCTATGTTTGTTTGTTGTTTTGGAGACGACGACTGGTTGGTGGCGTGCGCGCGAGCGAAGTGGCGGTGCGCGTTTCCCGTGTCGACTGCCGACTGCCGACTGCCGACTGCCGACTGCCGACTGCCGGCTGGCGACAGGTGCGCCGTCGGTGGGGTGGGTGGCCGGCACAAGTAGAGGCGGCGGCGTCGTTGCGGTGTGTTTGTGTTGTCGGCTGTGTCGGCGACAGCTGTTTGTGCGGTGCGTGTGAATGGTGGTGCAAACGTGTGCTGGCGTTGAGGCTGCGACCGCGGCGTGTTGTTGGTTGATGTTGAACAGCGGCTGTGTGCGGTGGTGGTGTTGCCGCACGTGCATCCGGCCCGGCGCGGAAAGCGCAGTTGCGGCGGCCCTTCGGTGCCAGCCACGTCGCGTGAGCGGCGGGTTGCTCTGGTCGACACGTGGTGCTCTGGTTTGTTGTTTGGTGCCCTTTGGCCGGTGGGTGGTCCGTGTGTCTCGGTATCTGGTCGTGGTCGTGCTGCCCGTTTGTCGGCGTTGTCTGTGGCTTCGCTTTTGTTTTTTGCGGCGTGCCGACGACCCGACGCGACCTTTACACCCAAAGTGTGGCGCCCGAAGGTGAACCAACGTCGTAATCCGACCTCGGCGCTTAAGCTCTAAGCCTAAGCTGAGCGAACCGAACCGAACCGAACCTGTAGCGTTGCGTAGCGTGAGGTGAGGTGCGGTGAGGTCAGCCTCAGCGCCAAGTAAGCCAAGCTGTCCGGCCGTGAGGTGGGTGGGTAGGTAGGTGCGGCTGCTGCGGCCACCTGACGCCCGACGTGTGTTTGAATGCTTAACCTAAGTTTGAGGCTTAACCTAACCCAAGTGGCCTTAACCTAACCTAACCCAACCTAACCTCTGACGCCCGACGTGTGTTTGAATGCTTAACCTAAGTTTGACGCTTAACCTAACACCGACCCTTAACCTAACCCAAGTGCCCTTAACCTAACCCACGTCCACCGAACCTAACCGAGACGTGTGAACCTAATGTCTAACTCGTAACGCGTGATGTTGGCTGTCGTGTGTGCTGACGGCAGATTGGGTTGGTCTGTAGTTGCGGATCTCGGTTTGCCTCGGGCGAGGGGTTGGCTCGTAAGCGGCGAGGGGCGCTCCGGCGGAGCATGTTGCTTTGCAGGCGGCGCCCGTTTTTGCGGCGGGCACAATTGAAATTGTTGGGAAACGAACGAAAGGGCTGTGAATGTTGGCGGGCGAGAGGAGGAGGACGTGGCCCGACGGCTGCGGGCCGATCGGGAAACGGTGGGAGGGCGATGGGGCGGCGGAGGTGCGTTTGCACGGCCGTCATCGCCGCACGCCTCCGCTTGTGTGGCTGTGGCGCCGGCCGCGCTGGCCGGGCTGCCGCGGCGACGGTGTGGGGCTTTTGCCGAAGGTTTGGCCATTGTGGCCGGTCGCCGGCTGGGGCTGTGGGGGCGGCATTTGGGCGTGGGCGGCGATTCTCGGCGGGCCGACCCAGGCTGTAGCGCGCGGTGGCTGCAGTTTGGCCGTGGTTTGCGGCGCTGCCGTGGCGACTGGTTGGCGACTGTGGTGTGGCTGTGTGTAGCCCCATCCTCGGTGGTTTGAAAGGCGCGGGTGGTTGTGGCGCAGGTGTGGGGCTGCTCCGCACAGGCTGTCGGACGTTGGGCGGTAGCAAGCGCGGGAGGCGCGGCGCGGCGGCGCGCAGAGTGGCGGCCGCTCTCTCGGCCGTCCGCGCCCGCCCGCGACACTGGCTGGGCCCGTGGCGCGAGGCGGCTATTCCTCTGCTGTGCGCTCCGCTCGCTGCGTGTCTCCTCTCGCTCTCGCTGCTCGCTGTGTGTGAACGCGCGTCGTCGAAATGGCAGATCAGGCGGCTACGAACGAGACTGCTGCGGCACCCGCCGCCACCGGCACTACGAAGAAGGCAAAGTCTGCGTCGTCTGCGAAGAAGCCGCGCGCCAAGCCTGCGCACCCGCGCACCTCTGAGATGGTGACGGCC
>NW_026046365.1:0-31740 GCF_023864275.1 Schistocerca cancellata
GAGCTCGTGTACTTGGTCACCGCCTTCGTGCCCTCGCTCACGGCGTGCTTGGCCAGCTCGCCAGGCAGCAACAGCCGCACAGCGGTCTGGATCTCGCGGGACGTGATGGTCGAGCGCTTGTTGTAGTGCGCCAGGCGAGACGCCTCGGCCGCGATGCGCTCGAAAATGTCGTTCACGAAGCTGTTCATGATGCTCATCGCCTTCGACGAGATGCCCGTGTCAGGGTGCACCTGCTTCAGCACCTTGTAGATGTAGATGGCATAGCTCTCCTTCCTCTTGCGCTTCTTCTTCTTGTCGCCCTTCGAAATGTTCTTCTGCGCCTTGCCAGCCTTCTTGGCGGCCTTCCCGCTAGTCTTGGGCGGCATCGCAAACAAACAAGAACGTACGGCAGCAACACCAGCAGCAAGCGCTCCGCTCTAGTCAGCGTCTCCCCACACAGTGGCACCCAGCGCGCCCCGCCGCCGCACCTTTACCAGCTCGCCCCGTTGCGGCCGCCGACCAATGGGCCGCGAGCGCAACCGGCCGCCGCACCCGAGAGCATAAAGGACCCCCACCCCTGGCGGCGCCGCCACTCCGCTGCTCGACTCGCTGCGGCTCGCACCGTCCTTCGTCTCGTCTCGTTTTTTTACACCACAGCGCATCGCCATGTCCGGACGCGGAAAGGGAGGCAAAGTCAAGGGCAAGTCAAAGTCCCGCTCAAGCAGGGCCGGGCTCCAGTTCCCGGTCGGCAGAATCCACCGCCTCCTGCGCAAGGGAAACTACGCCGAGCGCGTCGGCGCCGGGGCGCCCGTCTACCTCGCCGCCGTCATGGAGTACCTCGCGGCTGAGGTGCTCGAGCTGGCCGGAAACGCGGCCCGCGACAACAAGAAGACGCGCATCATCCCGCGCCACCTGCAGCTTGCCATCCGCAACGACGAGGAGCTCAACAAGCTCCTGTCGGGCGTCACCATCGCACAGGGTGGTGTCCTGCCCAACATCCAGGCCGTCCTGCTGCCAAAGAAGACCGAGAAGAAGGCCTAAACAGAGAGGCCAGGCAATCGGCACGCGGACCCGCCGCCCAGCAGCGCTGCGTGCTCCCCTGCACGCAACGCGCTTTGCCGGCCCGGCTCGGCTCACAACAATCGGCCCTTTTCAGGGCCACCACACAAACCTACGTCCAAAGCAAAATTTCAGTCGTCCTCGCCGCGCTTTGCTTTACTTTACTTTACTTTAACTTAACTTCACTTCCACAGCCGCCGCCGGCAAGAAGACCATACCAACTGCTACGATTGCAGGGGCAGATATTCTGCGAGGTACCTCGGTGTCACGCCTGACATCGAAGTGTCACATAGGGCAACTTGGCACAACGCTCACGCCAGGATGCAGATCCTGTACCCCTGTTCCCTCGACCCCGCAACAGGGGTAGCGATACTGGAATATGCGCGCCCTCTATAGGGGCTATGCAGCCAGGTCGACGATGCATCGCCTACAGAAGGGTCCAAAGCAGAGCGCTCTACGACGGGCCTTACACGTCCCCGCGGCAGACCTGCCTACAACCACCCACAACACGATTCCGCGCCCTGGCACAAGCGTTCTACGCCACCGCGCGGAATTCAGAAAATGACTATTACGTCTTGACCCTTGGGCAATATGAACACCACAGGGACAGATGTGCAAGACCCGAGTCGCTACTCCAGCAGTAGCACAAACAGAACACATAATCACTCTCAACAAACAGCAACGTCCGAAAAAGCACACTACCAAAGATAAGAACAACACACAGAAAAGAGGAGCAAATGTCCACAGGCGACAATAACCTCCACCAACTCCCCCTCTAACGGTAGAGGACTAAAGGAAAGAGAGAAGAACAACAAGAAGAGCCGCCGCCATCTTGTCGTCCACAGCCCGTGTGGCCACACACACGTTTCTCTTTTGTTTTTCGTTTGCCTCAAGCACCTCCACGCACGCACAGTCGCCTTCCAAACGACAACGACAGCAATAATCACCAACTGTTAAACGAGCGTGTCGACACACCGCCCTCCACTCCCGCGCGCCCCATACAAACGAAACAGCTGATCCGGCCGCCTATGGGCACGCCTTGCCTCGGCAACTCCAACGCCGCCGCAAACACACAGCCAAAACCACGCAAATATTCACCGCCTCTCGCACAACAACAACAACAACAACAACAACAACACACAGCCCGGCGTCTCCATCGATCGATAAACAAAACAAACACACAACGCCCTCTCTCGCGCGCGCGCGCACGCACACACACACACACACACACACACACACACACACACACACACAGCCACAAGACCCGCTTCCTTTCCTTTCTCCCAGTCACGTCACGTCAGTCAAACGCAAACGAAATGAAGAATGAAAGAAACAAGGCAGGCAGGCAACACACGCAGCAACAACACAGACTCTTTCGCACTTTTCAATTTCCGAACAGTGTGGTGGCCCTGAAAAGGGCCGTTTTCGTCTCTCCCACGGCCGCGGGAAGGCCAACGCGGCACAGCACACCGGCTGCGACGCGCCTAACCGCCGAAACCGTACAGGGTGCGCCCCTGCCTCTTCAGGGCGTACACCACGTCCATGGCCGTCACAGTCTTGCGCTTGGCGTGCTCAGTGTACGTCACCGCGTCGCGGATCACGTTCTCCAGGAACACCTTCAGCACTCCGCGGGTCTCCTCGTAGATCAGACCAGAGATGCGCTTCACGCCGCCCCTGCGAGCCAGGCGGCGGATCGCGGGCTTCGTGATGCCCTGGATGTTGTCGCGCAACACCTTGCGGTGCCGCTTGGCGCCACCCTTGCCGAGCCCCTTTCCTCCCTTGCCGCGGCCAGTCATCTCTTCTAAATCCTCAAAAAGCTCAAGGCAAGCAAAGCGTCTGCTGCAGCGGCTGGCTCCTCACCCGGCGCTAGCGAGTCGGCTACGGTCTGCGCCCGGCGCACGCGCCAGCCCCCCTATATAGACTCTGGCCCGCCCTCCCCCCACCACGCGCAACCGAGGGCATATAAGCGCACCACGGTGGCTGGCGCGCGCCCGTGTCGTCAAGGCAGCACCCGACGCAGCACCTCGCTCGCCTCCACGCCGCTCCGCTAACCGCTACCGCTATGGCCCGCACAAAGCAAACGGCCCGCAAGTCCACCGGCGGAAAGGCGCCGCGCAAACAGCTCGCCACCAAGGCGGCGAGGAAGAGCGCGCCCGCCACCGGCGGCGTCAAGAAGCCCCACCGCTACAGGCCGGGCACCGTCGCCCTGCGAGAAATCAGGCGCTACCAGAAGAGCACAGAGCTGCTCATCCGCAAGCTGCCATTCCAGCGCCTAGTGCGCGAGATCGCCCAGGACTTCAAGACCGACCTGCGCTTCCAGAGCTCCGCGGTCATGGCCCTGCAGGAGGCCAGCGAGGCCTACCTCGTCGGCCTCTTCGAAGACACCAACCTGTGCGCAATCCACGCCAAGCGCGTCACCATCATGCCCAAGGACATCCAGCTCGCGCGCCGCATCCGCGGCGAGCGCGCCTAAACACCGCGCCAGCCGCTGGGCACCGCCCACGCACGCAACAAACAAAACGGCCCTTTTAAGGGCCACTAACATCACTCCGTCGCGAGCAAACTTTGTCGGTCGCCTCTCGCCCCACAACCACAGAACCAAAGACAAAACACCACTTCCACTTCCCGTCCGTCCGCCACAGCCGCTCTCCCCTGCCAGCTTGCTGGCGCGCGCAACAATCAACATCATGCCTCCCCGGCGCGGCGCTCAAAGCGCACAATACCCATCGGCCGACGCCGTCAACCACACGGCCGGCCGCCGCTTCGTTTCGAAAAGAAAACGAAACAAAAAGCCAGGCACGTCCAACGCCACCGACCCTTTCCACATCTCAACGTCCCCCCGCCCCCGTTGCAAGAACACACACACAAGACAAGACACATCCGAGAAGACGGCAGGCAGGCCAACCAAAGTATTCAAACAACATGACACAAAACCAACCGTCGGCCGGCCGCGACCAAAAAAAAAAAACGGCGACAATCAACCGCAACGACAAAACCGCTACCGCCGCCCGCACCCGCCACCGACCCCCCCCCCGCAATCCAACCACCACGGCACGCAAACAGTATCCACACACGGGCATACAGAAACGCCAGACGACACAACCACACCGCAACACAAACACGACAATCAAAACCTTCCCGACGTGCTTTGATGGCCCTGAGAAGGGCCGTTTTGGGCCGCGCGTCTGTTGCGCGCCACTAGACGACGGGGACGGGGGGTGCGGACGACGGAGTCAACCGCCAACCCTTCCTTTCCCATTCCTCTCTACTTCTTCTTCTTGGGCGAAGCCTTCGCCTTAGACGGCGTCGTCGCCTTCTTCGGGCGCGGCGCCTTCGGCTTCTTCGTCGGAACCTTGGCGGCCTTCTTCGCCTTCGACGGCGACTTGGCCTTGGCCGGCTTGGCAGCAGCCGCCTTCTTCGCACCGGCGGGAGCGGCCGACGCCGCAGACGCCTTCTTGGCGGCGCCCGCCTTCCGACCAGTCGCCGCCTTCACGCCACCAGCCTTCTTTGCGCCGGCCGCACGGGCGCCCTTCTTCTCCTTGCTGGCCGGAGCGGCGCGCTTCTTCTTGGCACCGCCAGCACGAGCCTTGCCGCCCTCAGCCGCCCCGCCGCCGGCGCCGGCAAGCTTGAAAGAGCCGGACGCGCCCTTCCCCTTCGTCTGCACCAGCTCGCCCGCCACCACGGCCGACTTGAGGTACTTCTTGATAAACGGCGCCAGCTTCTCCGCGTCCAGCTTGTAGTGCGCGGCAATGTACTTCTTGATCGCCTGCAGCGACGATCCGCCGCGCTCCTTCAGACTCTTGATGGCGGCCGTCACCATCTCAGAGGTGCGCGGGTGCGCAGGCTTGGCGCGCGGCTTCTTCGCAGACGACGCAGACTTTGCCTTCTTCGTAGTGCCGGTGGCGGCGGGTGCCGCAGCAGTCTCGTTCGTAGCCGCCTGATCTGCCATTTCGACGACGCGCGTTAACACACAGCGAGCAGCGAGAGCGAGAGGAGACACGCAGCGAGCGGAGCGCACAGCAGAGGAATAGCCGCCTCGACGCACAGGCCCAGCCAGTGTCGCGGGCGGGCGCGGACGGCCGAGAGAGCGGCCGCCACTCTGCGCGCCGCCGCGCCGCGCCTCCCGCGCTTGCTACCGCCCAACGTCCGACAGCCTGTGCGGAGCAGCCCCACACCTGCGCCACAACCACCCGCGCCTTTCAAACCACCGAGGATGGGGCTACACACAGCCACACCACAGTCGCCAACCAGTCGCCACGGCAGCGCCGCAAACCACGGCCAAACTGCAGCCACCGCGCGCTACAGCCTGGGTCGGCCCGCCGAGAATCGCCGCCCACGCCCAAATGCCGCCCCCACAGCCCCAGCCGGCGACCGGCCACAATGGCCAAACCTTCGGCAAAAGCCCCGCACCGTCGCCGCGGCAGCCCGGCCAGCGCGGCCGGCGCCACAGCCACACAAGCGGAGGCGTGCGGCGATGACGGCCGTGCAAACGCACCTCCGCCGCCCCATCGCCCTCCCACCGTTTCCCGATCGGCCCGCAGCCGTCGGGCCACGTCCTCCTCCTCTCGCCCGCCAACATTCACAGCCCTTTCGTTCGTTTCCCAACAATTTCAATTGTGCCCGCCGCAAAAAACGGGCGCCGCCTGCAAAGCAACATGCTCCGCCGGAGCGCCCCTCGCCGCTTACGAGCCAACCCCTCGCCCGAGGCAAACCCGAAATCCGCAACTACAGACCAACCCAATCTGCCGTCAGCACACACGACAGCCAACATCACGCGTTACGAGTTAGACATTAGGTTCACACGTCTCGGTTAGGTTCGGTGGACGTGGGTTAGGTTAAGGGCACTTGGGTTAGGTTAAGCATTCAAAACACACGTCAGGCGTCAGAGGTTAGGTTAGGTTACGTTACATTAAGGTTAGGTTAGGGGCACCTCGGTTAGGTTAAGGGTCGGTGTTAGGTTAAGCGTCAAACTTAGGTTAAGCATTCAAACACACGTCGGGCGTCAGAGGTTAGGTTAGGTTAGGTTAGGTTAAGGCCACTTGGGTTAGGTTAAGCCTCAAACTTAGGTTAAGCATTCAAACACACGTCGGGCGTCAGGTGGCCGCAGCAGCCGCACCTACCTACCCCACCCACCTCACGGCCGGACAGCTTGGCTTACTTGGCGCTGAGGCTGACCTCACCGCACCTCACGCTACGCAACGCTACAGGTTCGGTTCGCTCAGCTTAGGCTTAGAGCTTAAGCGCCCAGGTCGGATTACGACGTTGGTTCACCTTCGGGCGCCACACTTTGGGTGTAAAGGTCGCGTCGGGTCGTCGGCACGCCGCAAAAACAAAAGCGAAGCCACAGGACAACGCCGACAAACGGGCAGCACGACCACGACCAGATACCGAGACACACGGACCACCCACCGGCCAAAGGGCACCAAACAACAAACCAGAGCACCACGTGTCGACCAGAGCAACCCGCCGCTCACGCGACGTGGCTGGCACCGAAGGGCCGCCGCAACTGCGCTTTCCGCGCCGGGCCGGATGCACGTGCGGCAACACCACCACCGCACACAGCCGCTGTTCAACATCAACCAACAACACGCCGCGGTCGCAGCCTCAACGCCAGCACACGTTTGCACCACCATTCACACGCACCGCACAAACAGCTGTCGCCGACAACACAAACACACCGCAACGACGCCGCCGCCCCTACTTGTGCCGGCCACCCACCCCACCGACGGCGCACCTGTCGCCGGCCGGCAGTCGACACGGGAAACGCACACCGCCACTTCGCTCGCGCGCACGCCACCAACCAGTCGTCGTCTCCAAAACAACAAACAAACAAACATAGGGCAGGCAACAAATCGCCTCGCACGAACCGTCCACAAAACTATCAAAGCACAGCCTCTGGCTAACGGCCACGACGCAGCGGCACGCTGCTCCTTTCCCCGCCCCCACTCGATTCACGAAGGCACGCGACACCGCCAACGACGGCCTCGCTTCCCGCAACCGACACCTTTCCGCCACTACGCACAGCCGCACCCGACGCCCGTGCCAACGACACAACTACTGCACTATCCACCGCCGCCTCCCCCTTCCCGTCGTACACACACACAGCCAGCCAGCCAGCCAGCCAGCCAAAACCACACCAACGACCCAAACATGCACGTGCAACGGCACACCCCAACCAGTCAACGTCGACAACCACACGCACGGCTCGAAACCGGCGCCCTTCCACGTTGCCATCAAGCTACACACAAGACACAAGGAACCAACAACAGCAAGCCTGCCCGCCCGCCCCACTCTCACGCCGCAAAAAGCACACCGAAACCGCCAAACGCACATTCCCATCGCACCGACACCGACCGGCTCGCTACCACCACACCTCTCGGCAGCCGTTTCGCAAACATGACACGGCGCGACATGACATCACGACCAACTCTCCTCTCCAGACGCCTTCGGCCGGAGCACAACGCCGCCAATTCGCCACACACACACACACACACACACACACACAGTCGACAGGCGCCCGCCCGCCCGCCCTGCACGACGCCGCGCAGCAAAGGCGCCCGCAAACACATACCTCTCCTCTCTCTCGGCCGCCCGACGCGCCAACCGCCACACCGCCAGCCACTCGCAATTGTGCACTGCCGCCAGCCACACGTCCAACACGCCGCGCCGCCTCCGGCCACCCGCCAGGGGGCGCTCACGTCCGCGACAACAGCGCGGCCCGCCGGGCCAAACCGAACCGAGCCGAGCCGCCCGCCGCTGCTCTGCACATCTTCCTGCGCGCATCAACAAAACGAGGCAAGCGAGCACACCCCGTCACAACGCCACATCACGCAAATGCCGTGCCGACCTCTTGTGTCTACCGCCTAAATTGCACTCACTCACCAGCCGCCCCTTCTTCTTCTTCCTACCTATCTATCTGTGCGTCTGTGTCGGTCCGCGCGTGACGCCTCTCAACATCCGCCGTCGCCGTCCCCGTCCCCGTTTCCGCCCCAATGCCATCGTCGCGCCGCCTCCTCCTCCTCCTCCGCCCCTGTCCGGCCCGCACCACACCATACACCGCTGCTTGTCCCGGCCGTTGCCACCAAAGGCGCCTACCGCAAACGCGCCACGCCGCAGCCCCCGTGCGTGCATCTCCGTGCCGACGCTGCCTCTCTGCCCTCCCGCACGCACTCGACCGACCGACATGCACTGCGTCGACGGCCTCGACAACACAGTCTCTGGCTCCGCACTGCGTCTTCCGGTACGCGCGCTGAAACACGTATGTACTCATTACCAGCGATGGCGAGGCACGACACAATCTCTGACCAGAGCGTTTCTTATCGTCGCTAGTCTGCGCCACACGACACTAGTAGCACGTAGCGGGTCGGCAGGAACAGTTGTCATCTATATGTGGCGGGTCGGGAGAGGTAGTAGTCAGTCGACAGTATTAGCGAGTGGACGGTTGTACTGAGCGGGCGGCGGCGTGCTCTTCTCGCGACTCTGGTCTCCGTTCGGGACGATGCATACTGTTATTACAGGTAAGGTAATGAAGCTGCATTGCGCAAATCTAATACTGTATGTCAATTGTAACTATTTTCTTCACAACAAAATGCCCCAATAATACTTTGTTTCCAAACAAACTTTTTTAAAGTACAACCATTCATTTCCATTTAAATAATATTTCCTACGCATTTCCTCCAACAATCAAAATTAAATGTGAGCCGGCATTCATTGCACGACGCTGTGTACAGGTATCTACAGTTAAGAGCACATATAGATGCAGTTTGTTTTTTCTCTTTTGTCTTTTTTGTTTTTTTTTTTTTTTTTTTGACGTAACGATCTTTTGCTCTTTTTATTCTAATTTGTACGTACGCTGTTTGTTTAGATTTTTATATTGGTAATGCCACGTAGCGCTCCGCGTGAAAATCACTGCCTGTGCTGTGTGCAGTCTGTGGCTAGTTTGCATTGTTGTTGTCATGAACTGCTATAGCTGGATGTGAACAGCGCGTAGCGTTGCGCAGTTAGGGGTGAGCCGCCAGCACTGGTGCATGTGAGGACAGAGATGGCGGACGTTTCAAATTACATATATTATGACTGGTGATGATATTAAGGGTAAATACATTGTTTGTTGTTCTCTATTAAACATCTTTACTTTGCTAACTATCCCTATCGGTAGTTAGTGCCCTCCGTAGTTTGGAATCTCTTATTTAGCTGGCAGCAGTGGTGCTCGCTGTATTGCAGTAGTTCGAGTAATGAAGATTTTTGTGAGGTAAGTGATTTCCGACAGGTGTACTTTAATGTTACTCAGGGCCATTCTTTTGCAGGGATCTTTGATAGTCAGATTGCGTTGCGCTCAAAATATTGTGTGTCAGTTTAAGCACAGTTTTGTATACATTGTTGTTCAAAGGGGGGCGTTTCAGAATACACAGGGCCGAAGGTCAGCCAGCGCTGCCCTTACAACGTTTATCGGGTTTTCAATTATGTCTGTTGAGATGTTCATGGTTCATTATTTCCATTCATCATATTATCGCGCGTTTCTCATCAATCTTCGTTCGTTCATTTTCTAGGGACGTTAACAACATTCTGGCACATTTTTATCATCATTCACTCACTCACTCACTCACTCACTCACTCACTCACTTACTTACGACTATTTGTGCGGGGAGGTTACACTTGGGTCCATTTCCATTTACATTCAATGTTGATAGACGCCTTTTTTTTTTTTTGTTGTTGTTTTGTTGCTGGCAGGTTACAAAGGGCCTCATTTTATGTTGGTTGCAGCAGCGTTTTTCTCCTTCTTCTAGCGTCTTCCCCGCCCCCGCCCCTCCCGCATCCCTCGGTCTCACCACGTTCACTGACAGCCGCGTCTGCGGCTACACCACAACGGCCCCCTCCCGGCAACCCATTCGTTTTCTCTTCTTTTGCACAAAAACAACGCCGCACGCGCCAGCCGAGCGCAGCGCAAGCCACCCACACCGCGCCCCTCCCCGTCTTTATAGCCTCCGCGTCTTGTTTTCTTCGTTTGCCCCCTCCCATCTCCCGAATGCCATGCCATGCCATGCCAGCAGCGTTACGCGTGCCCCTCCCCTGTCCACACACTACCGCGAAACGAACAGCCTTCCGGGCCACATGCAGGGCACGCCCACCGCCATTCCCGGACGCAATTCTCAAAACAACACACACACACACACACACACACACAATGGCTTTGCACACGAACATAGACGGCACGGGCACTGTCGTACATTCTTCCTCAGAACCATCTCAACGAACGTTACGTTACATACACATCCGGGAAAGCAAAGCAACGCAACGCACAATTCAGCCGTCAAAGGTAACGTTCACCACGGCAGACACTTGCCGCCGCGCCGTTACGCGCATTTCAGTGCGGCTACAATACACCTCCGACACGGGAACGTTCCGTTGCTCTACACTGCGTTTCTCCGTTTTGTTTGGTTTTTTTTCCGTTTTCTCTCTCTCTCTCTCTCTCTCTCTCTCTCTATATATATATTTGTTTTTTCCCCTCTGTCCTTTCCTCCACCATTCTCTCCTCACGTTCTGCCCAGACATTCGACCGATCAGAGGTTCGTTCACCTTTCGGTAACCGTTCTCAGCGCGACGGTGTACCAACGGTATGACGGTATGACGGTATGACGGGTGTTCAAGACGTCCGGTGTACCGCGCCGATCGACAGTTTCCCAGAGGCGACGGATCGGACCACATCACCGACATACACACAAACACGTGTACGCACATTCGCCAAAGCGACCGTCGTCTTCTAGCGTCGCGCTTACTCTACTGTACTGCACTGGACACGCGAGCATGCATCTTCAATGACGACGTCGGTGTGCGTGCGTCGTACGCACACAAGCAGACACAGTCGGTCAGACACGACTATCGAAATCAGAGTCGGGGGAAAGGTACATATCATCGTGCGTGTCGCCCGTACAATGCAATACACAGTGGTGTGTCTCAATGCGCGTTCACATTTAAACGTCACTCACACGCCTCCACGCTGCATTTACAGACACATTTCACCCTCGCCATATATGGCGTGCAAACCGACCCGCAAACGGCCGTCGTTACACACTGACATTCCCAACAATCGCGTGTCGTTTCCACCCGTCACGTAACTAACCGGCACCTCCATCCAAAGGGCACATCACCGATCGCACTTCCCCCCCCCCCCTCGCAGACAACGACTTGTGCGCACGTGCCTCCATTCCACGTCACACCGTGGCCGCACCCCGCAACACGCGACACGCGACGCGCCCCATAAACAATCAAATTATTCATCGCATCGGCCACCCCACCCCGTCGCGTCGCAACCAAAGCGGTAGCTATTGCCACCGTCCACCCACTCACACACAAAACAAAACAAAAACAACAACAACAACAATTCCGCCCTTCCCGCAAAGGCCATTTGGTGGCCCTGAAAAGGGCCGTTTTGCCGCTCTCGCAACGGAGGATCTCCTTCCATTCCAGAGCCACCTCCTTACTTGGAGCTCGTGTACTTGGTCACCGCCTTCGTGCCCTCGCTCACGGCGTGCTTGGCCAGCTCGCCAGGCAGCAACAGCCGCACAGCGGTCTGGATCTCGCGGGACGTGATGGTCGAGCGCTTGTTGTAGTGCGCCAGGCGAGACGCCTCGGCCGCGATGCGCTCGAAAATGTCGTTCACGAAGCTGTTCATGATGCTCATCGCCTTCGACGAGATGCCCGTGTCAGGGTGCACCTGCTTCAGCACCTTGTAGATGTAGATGGCATAGCTCTCCTTCCTCTTGCGCTTCTTCTTCTTGTCGCCCTTCGAAATGTTCTTCTGCGCCTTGCCAGCCTTCTTGGCGGCCTTCCCGCTAGTCGGGCGGCATCGCAAACAAACAAGAACGTACGGCAGCAACACCAGCAGCAAGCGCTCCGCTCTAGTCAGCGTCTCCCCACACAGTGGCACCCAGCGCGCCCCGCCGCCGCACCTTTACCAGCTCGCCCCGTTGCGGCCGCCGACCAATGGGCCGCGAGCGCAACCGGCCGCCGCACCCGAGAGCATAAAGGACCCCCACCCCTGGCGGCGCCGCCACTCCGCTGCTCGACTCGCTGCGGCTCGCACCGTCCTTCGTCTCGTCTCGTTTTTTTACACCACAGCGCATCGCCATGTCCGGACGCGGAAAGGGAGGCAAAGTCAAGGGCAAGTCAAAGTCCCGCTCAAGCAGGGCCGGGCTCCAGTTCCCGGTCGGCAGAATCCACCGCCTCCTGCGCAAGGGAAACTACGCCGAGCGCGTCGGCGCCGGGGCGCCCGTCTACCTCGCCGCCGTCATGGAGTACCTCGCGGCTGAGGTGCTCGAGCTGGCCGGAAACGCGGCCCGCGACAACAAGAAGACGCGCATCATCCCGCGCCACCTGCAGCTTGCCATCCGCAACGACGAGGAGCTCAACAAGCTCCTGTCGGGCGTCACCATCGCACAGGGTGGTGTCCTGCCCAACATCCAGGCCGTCCTGCTGCCAAAGAAGACCGAGAAGAAGGCCTAAACAGAGAGGCCAGGCAATCGGCACGCGGACCCGCCGCCCAGCAGCGCTGCGTGCTCCCCTGCACGCAACGCGCTTTGCCGGCCCGGCTCGGCTCACAACAATCGGCCCTTTTCAGGGCCACCACACAAACCTACGTCCAAAGCAAAATTTCAGTCGTCCTCGCCGCGCTTTGCTTTACTTTACTTTACTTTAACTTAACTTCACTTCCACAGCCGCCGCCGGCAAGAAGACCATACCAACTGCTACGATTGCAGGGGCAGATATTCTGCGAGGTACCTCGGTGTCTCACGCCTGACATCGAAGTGTCACATAGGGCAACTTGGCACAAACGCTCACGCCAGGATGCAGATCCTGTACCCCTGTTCCCTCGACCCCGCAACAGGGGTAGCGATACTGGAAATATGCGCGCCCTCTATAGGGGCTATGCAGCCAGGTCGACGATGCATCGCCTACAGAAGGGTCCAAAGCAGAGCGCTCTACGACGGGCCTTACACGTCCCCGCGGCAGACCTGCCTACAACCACCCACAACACGATTCCGCGCCCTGGCACAAGCGTTCTACGCCACCGCGCGGAATTCAGAAAATGACTATTACGTCTTGACCCTTGGGCAATATGAACACCACAGGGACAGATGTGCAAGACCCGAGTCGCTACTCCAGCAGTAGCACAAACAGAACACATAATCACTCTCAACAAACAGCAACGTCCGAAAAAGCACACTACCAAAGATAAGAACAACACACAGAAAAGAGGAGCAAATGTCCACAGGCGACAATAACCTCCACCAACTCCCCCTCTAACGGTAGAGGACTAAAGGAAAGAGAGAAGAACAACAAGAAGAGCCGCCGCCATCTTGTCGTCCACAGCCCGTGTGGCCACACACACGTTTCTCTTTTGTTTTTCGTTTGCCTCAAGCACCTCCACGCACGCACAGTCGCCTTCCAAACGACAACGACAGCAATAATCACCAACTGTTAAACGAGCGTGTCGACACACCGCCCTCCACTCCCGCGCGCCCCATACAAACGAAACAGCTGATCCGGCCGCCTATGGGCACGCCTTGCCTCGGCAACTCCAACGCCGCCGCAAACACACAGCCAAAACCACGCAAATATTCACCGCCTCTCGCACAACAACAACAACAACAACAACAACAACACACAGCCCGGCGTCTCCATCGATCGATAAACAAAACAAACACACAACGCCCTCTCTCGCGCGCGCGCGCACGCACACACACACACACACACACACACACACACACACACACACACAGCCACAAGACCCGCTTCCTTTCCTTTCTCCCAGTCACGTCACGTCAGTCAAACGCAAACGAAATGAAGAATGAAAGAAACAAGGCAGGCAGGCAACACACGCAGCAACAACACAGACTCTTTCGCACTTTTCAATTTCCGAACAGTGTGGTGGCCCTGAAAAGGGCCGTTTTCGTCTCTCCCACGGCCGCGGGAAGGCCAACGCGGCACAGCACACCGGCTGCGACGCGCCTAACCGCCGAAACCGTACAGGGTGCGCCCCTGCCTCTTCAGGGCGTACACCACGTCCATGGCCGTCACAGTCTTGCGCTTGGCGTGCTCAGTGTACGTCACCGCGTCGCGGATCACGTTCTCCAGGAACACCTTCAGCACTCCGCGGGTCTCCTCGTAGATCAGACCAGAGATGCGCTTCACGCCGCCCCTGCGAGCCAGGCGGCGGATCGCGGGCTTCGTGATGCCCTGGATGTTGTCGCGCAACACCTTGCGGTGCCGCTTGGCGCCACCCTTGCCGAGCCCCTTTCCTCCCTTGCCGCGGCCAGTCATCTCTTCTAAATCCTCAAAAAGCTCAAGGCAAGCAAAGCGTCTGCTGCAGCGGCTGGCTCCTCACCCGGCGCTAGCGAGTCGGCTACGGTCTGCGCCCGGCGCACGCGCCAGCCCCCCTATATAGACTCTGGCCCGCCCTCCCCCCACCACGCGCAACCGAGGGCATATAAGCGCACCACGGTGGCTGGCGCGCGCCCGTGGCCCAGACGCCGAGTGAGCGCCGAAGGCTGCGGACGGAGCGCGCAGGCACGTTGCACACGAGGCAGCAGAAGAAGCCGGCGCGCACGCACCTCCACACGCTGACGATCGGAGATGGCCGGACGCAGGAAGGGCGGCAAGATTGCGGCAGCGCTGGAACTCCTGGTCGACGCGATCGGCAACGATCGCGGACGCAGACGGCGCCACAGAACGAAGCAGCGCACGGAGCAGCAATGCTTCAAGTGCCAACGGATGGGGCACATTGCAAAGGTGTGCAGGGGCACATTAGCGTGTCTGAAGTGTGCCGAGGCACACGACACACGAAACTGCACCAAGCCCCGCGACGCAGCTGCCAAGTGCGTGAATTGTGGCGGTGCCCACGCCGCAAACTCACGCAGCTGCGCCTACGTGCGGGGCTACAGAAACAAGATGGCCGCCCCACGCCCTGGCGTCGAGACGGACGTCCCACCCCCCCGTTCCCACGGGAGTGGTGGTCCATGCCGTCGAGAAGCCGCCACGGACGACGCACTGGCTGCCTTCCACACTGCCCTTGCGGCCGAGAGGGCCGCCATGAGGGAGGAACTCGTAGCTGTTCACCGTCAGCTGCAACAGCTGCGTGAGGAGCTGCGGGTCCTCAAGAAGACGCCTACCCCCACCGCCAGCTCCACTGCGAGTCGGCAAGCAGGGGTCGACGCCTCCACCCAGACGGAGCCACCTGCGCCGCCAGTCGTCGAGACGGGCGTCGTAGTGGCTCCCATGGACATCGAGGTGGAGCAGCCTGCTCTCCCTCCCGACGGGGAGGTCGAGCCGCGGGCACACGACGAGGAGGCGCACACCGAGACACCACCACTTGCTGCAGCGGAGGCTGGATGGCTGCCGCTCCCCAAGGCGGGCAGCGTGCAGCCAGTGCTGCAGAAGGTCGCCGCGTCTCTTCGTGACGGGTCATACCCGCACCTAGACAACCCCTATCCGTTCACTCCGCCCGACAGGACGAAACCGGCCCTTCCTCACCAGCCCTACGAACCAGTCAGGACCAACAAGGCTCTCAGAGGACTGGTATCGAGGAAGGACCTAAACATCATCAACAAGCACCCTGTCTTCACGCCCACGGACTGGGAACTCATCTTCGAGGCCTCAGCACCGGGCGTGACGCCTGGGAAACCGAGTCCACGAATAGAAGACCATCCAGCTTACCAGGAACTCATGGAACTCGGAAAGCTCGGAGAGAACCTCACCAAGGAGGCAATGGTTCAATACATTCTACGAAATAAAGATTTCGTAGATAACCCACGACCCCTACAGCCAATGGATGCTACGCATCCGACAGGCCAGCCCGAATAAGCCAGTACCCTCTCGTACCAGCACGTCAATTTCAGCAGGAATAGCACCTAGATGCTTACACTGCACCATCTCGAGCATAGGATTGCTCGCTAGTAGAAGTGAGTGAGTGAGTGGCGCGCGCCCGTGTCGTCAAGGCAGCACCCGACGCAGCACCTCGCTCGCCTCCACGCCGCTCCGCTAACCGCTACCGCTATGGCCCGCACAAAGCAAACGGCCCGCAAGTCCACCGGCGGAAAGGCGCCGCGCAAACAGCTCGCCACCAAGGCGGCGAGGAAGAGCGCGCCCGCCACCGGCGGCGTCAAGAAGCCCCACCGCTACAGGCCGGGCACCGTCGCCCTGCGAGAAATCAGGCGCTACCAGAAGAGCACAGAGCTGCTCATCCGCAAGCTGCCATTCCAGCGCCTAGTGCGCGAGATCGCCCAGGACTTCAAGACCGACCTGCGCTTCCAGAGCTCCGCGGTCATGGCCCTGCAGGAGGCCAGCGAGGCCTACCTCGTCGGCCTCTTCGAAGACACCAACCTGTGCGCAATCCACGCCAAGCGCGTCACCATCATGCCCAAGGACATCCAGCTCGCGCGCCGCATCCGCGGCGAGCGCGCCTAAACACCGCGCCAGCCGCTGGGCACCGCCCACGCACGCAACAAACAAAACGGCCCTTTTAAGGGCCACTAACATCACTCCGTCGCGAGCAAACTTTGTCGGTCGCCTCTCGCCCCACAACCACAGAACCAAAGACAAAACACCACTTCCACTTCCCGTCCGTCCGCCACAGCCGCTCTCCCCTGCCAGCTTGCTGGCGCGCGCAACAATCAACATCATGCCTCCCCGGCGCGGCGCTCAAAGCGCACAATACCCATCGGCCGACGCCGTCAACCACACGGCCGGCCGCCGCTTCGTTTCGAAAAGAAAACGAAACAAAAAGCCAGGCACGTCCAACGCCACCGACCCTTTCCACATCTCAACGTCCCCCGCCCCCGTTGCAAGAACACACACACAAGACAAGACACATCCGAGAAGACGGCAGGCAGGCCAACCAAAGTATTCAAACAACATGACACAAAACCAACCGTCGGCCGGCCGCGACCAAAAAAAAAAAACGGCGACAATCAACCGCAACGACAAAACCGCTACCGCCGCCCGCACCCGCCACCGACCCCCCCCCCGCAATCCAACCACCACGGCACGCAAACAGTATCCACACACGGGCATACAGAAACGCCAGACGACACAACCACACCGCAACACAAACACGACAATCAAAACCTTCCCGACGTGCTTTGATGGCCCTGAGAAGGGCCGTTTTGGGCCGCGCGTCTGTTGCGCGCCACTAGACGACGGGGACGGGGGGTGCGGACGACGGAGTCAACCGCCAACCCTTCCTTTCCCATTCCTCTCTACTTCTTCTTCTTGGGCGAAGCCTTCGCCTTAGACGGCGTCGTCGCCTTCTTCGGGCGCGGCGCCTTCGGCTTCTTCGTCGGAACCTTGGCGGCCTTCTTCGCCTTCGACGGCGACTTGGCCTTGGCCGGCTTGGCAGCAGCCGCCTTCTTCGCACCGGCGGGAGCGGCCGACGCCGCAGACGCCTTCTTGGCGGCGCCCGCCTTCCGACCAGTCGCCGCCTTCACGCCACCAGCCTTCTTTGCGCCGGCCGCACGGGCGCCCTTCTTCTCCTTGCTGGCCGGAGCGGCGCGCTTCTTCTTGGCACCGCCAGCACGAGCCTTGCCGCCCTCAGCCGCCCCGCCGCCGGCGCCGGCAAGCTTGAAAGAGCCGGACGCGCCCTTCCCCTTCGTCTGCACCAGCTCGCCCGCCACCACGGCCGACTTGAGGTACTTCTTGATAAACGGCGCCAGCTTCTCCGCGTCCAGCTTGTAGTGCGCGGCAATGTACTTCTTGATCGCCTGCAGCGACGATCCGCCGCGCTCCTTCAGACTCTTGATGGCGGCCGTCACCATCTCAGAGGTGCGCGGGTGCGCAGGCTTGGCGCGCGGCTTCTTCGCAGACGACGCAGACTTTGCCTTCTTCGTAGTGCCGGTGGCGGCGGGTGCCGCAGCAGTCTCGTTCGTAGCCGCCTGATCTGCCATTTCGACGACGCGCGTTAACACACAGCGAGCAGCGAGAGCGAGAGGAGACACGCAGCGAGCGGAGCGCACAGCAGAGGAATAGCCGCCTCGACGCACAGGCCCAGCCAGTGTCGCGGGCGGGCGCGGACGGCCGAGAGAGCGGCCGCCACTCTGCGCGCCGCCGCGCCGCGCCTCCCGCGCTTGCTACCGCCCAACGTCCGACAGCCTGTGCGGAGCAGCCCCACACCTGCGCCACAACCACCCGCGCCTTTCAAACCACCGAGGATGGGGCTACACACAGCCACACCACAGTCGCCAACCAGTCGCCACGGCAGCGCCGCAAACCACGGCCAAACTGCAGCCACCGCGCGCTACAGCCTGGGTCGGCCCGCCGAGAATCGCCGCCCACGCCCAAATGCCGCCCCCACAGCCCCAGCCGGCGACCGGCCACAATGGCCAAACCTTCGGCAAAAGCCCCGCACCGTCGCCGCGGCAGCCCGGCCAGCGCGGCCGGCGCCACAGCCACACAAGCGGAGGCGTGCGGCGATGACGGCCGTGCAAACGCACCTCCGCCGCCCCATCGCCCTCCCACCGTTTCCCGATCGGCCCGCAGCCGTCGGGCCACGTCCTCCTCCTCTCGCCCGCCAACATTCACAGCCCTTTCGTTCGTTTCCCAACAATTTCAATTGTGCCCGCCGCAAAAACGGGCGCCGCCTGCAAAGCAACATGCTCCGCCGGAGCGCCCCTCGCCGCTTACGAGCCAACCCCTCGCCCGAGGCAAACCCGAAATCCGCAACTACAGACCAACCCAATCTGCCGTCAGCACACACGACAGCCAACATCACGCGTTACGAGTTAGACATTAGGTTCACACGTCTCGGTTAGGTTCGGTGGACGTGGGTTAGGTTAAGGGCACTTGGGTTAGGTTAAGCATTCAAAACACACGTCAGGCGTCAGAGGTTAGGTTAGGTTACGTTACATTAAGGTTAGGTTAGGGGCACCTCGGTTAGGTTAAGGGTCGGTGTTAGGTTAAGCGTCAAACTTAGGTTAAGCATTCAAACACACGTCGGGCGTCAGAGGTTAGGTTAGGTTAGGTTAGGTTAAGGCCACTTGGGTTAGGTTAAGCCTCAAACTTAGGTTAAGCATTCAAACACACGTCGGGCGTCAGGTGGCCGCAGCAGCCGCACCTACCTACCCACCCACCTCACGGCCGGACAGCTTGGCTTACTTGGCGCTGAGGCTGACCTCACCGCACCTCACGCTACGCAACGCTACAGGTTCGGTTCGCTCAGCTTAGGCTTAGAGCTTAAGCGCCCAGGTCGGATTACGACGTTGGTTCACCTTCGGGCGCCACACTTTGGGTGTAAAGGTCGCGTCGGGTCGTCGGCACGCCGCAAAAACAAAAGCGAAGCCACAGGACAACGCCGACAAACGGGCAGCACGACCACGACCAGATACCGAGACACACGGACCACCCACCGGCCAAAGGGCACCAAACAACAAACCAGAGCACCACGTGTCGACCAGAGCAACCCGCCGCTCACGCGACGTGGCTGGCACCGAAGGGCCGCCGCAACTGCGCTTTCCGCGCCGGGCCGGATGCACGTGCGGCAACACCACCACCGCACACAGCCGCTGTTCAACATCAACCAACAACACGCCGCGGTCGCAGCCTCAACGCCAGCACACGTTTGCACCACCATTCACACGCACCGCACAAACAGCTGTCGCCGACAACACAAACACACCGCAACGACGCCGCCGCCCCTACTTGTGCCGGCCACCCACCCCACCGACGGCGCACCTGTCGCCGGCCGGCAGTCGACACGGGAAACGCACACCGCCACTTCGCTCGCGCGCACGCCACCAACCAGTCGTCGTCTCCAAAACAACAAACAAACAAACATAGGGCAGGCAACAAATCGCCTCGCACGAACCGTCCACAAAACTATCAAAGCACAGCCTCTGGCTAACGGCCACGACGCAGCGGCACGCTGCTCCTTTCCCCGCCCCCACTCGATTCACGAAGGCACGCGACACCGCCAACGACGGCCTCGCTTCCCGCAACCGACACCTTTCCGCCACTACGCACAGCCGCACCCGACGCCCGTGCCAACGACACAACTACTGCACTATCCACCGCCGCCTCCCCCTTCCCGTCGTACACACACACAGCCAGCCAGCCAGCCAGCCAGCCAAAACCACACCAACGACCCAAACATGCACGTGCAACGGCACACCCCAACCAGTCAACGTCGACAACCACACGCACGGCTCGAAACCGGCGCCCTTCCACGTTGCCATCAAGCTACACACAAGACACAAGGAACCAACAACAGCAAGCCTGCCCGCCCGCCCCACTCTCACGCCGCAAAAAGCACACCGAAACCGCCAAACGCACATTCCCATCGCACCGACACCGACCGGCTCGCTACCACCACACCTCTCGGCAGCCGTTTCGCAAACATGACACGGCGCGACATGACATCACGACCAACTCTCCTCTCCAGACGCCTTCGGCCGGAGCACAACGCCGCCAATTCGCCACACACACACACACACACACACACACACAGTCGACAGGCGCCCGCCCGCCCGCCCTGCACGACGCCGCGCAGCAAAGGCGCCCGCAAACACATACCTCTCCTCTCTCTCGGCCGCCCGACGCGCCAACCGCCACACCGCCAGCCACTCGCAATTGTGCACTGCCGCCAGCCACACGTCCAACACGCCGCGCCGCCTCCGGCCACCCGCCAGGGGGCGCTCACGTCCGCGACAACAGCGCGGCCCGCCGGGCCAAACCGAACCGAGCCGAGCCGCCCGCCGCTGCTCTGCACATCTTCCTGCGCGCATCAACAAAACGAGGCAAGCGAGCACACCCCGTCACAACGCCACATCACGCAAATGCCGTGCCGACCTCTTGTGTCTACCGCCTAAATTGCACTCACTCACCAGCCGCCCCTTCTTCTTCTTCCTACCTATCTATCTGTGCGTCTGTGTCGGTCCGCGCGTGACGCCTCTCAACATCCGCCGTCGCCGTCCCCGTCCCCGTTTCCGCCCCAATGCCATCGTCGCGCCGCCTCCTCCTCCTCCTCCGCCCCTGTCCGGCCCGCACCACACCATACACCGCTGCTTGTCCCGGCCGTTGCCACCAAAGGCGCCTACCGCAAACGCGCCACGCCGCAGCCCCCGTGCGTGCATCTCCGTGCCGACGCTGCCTCTCTGCCCTCCCGCACGCACTCGACCGACCGACATGCACTGCGTCGACGGCCTCGACAACACAGTCTCTGGCTCCGCACTGCGTCTTCCGGTACGCGCGCTGAAACACGTATGTACTCATTACCAGCGATGGCGAGGCACGACACAATCTCTGACCAGAGCGTTTCTTATCGTCGCTAGTCTGCGCCACACGACACTAGTAGCACGTAGCGGGTCGGCAGGAACAGTTGTCATCTATATGTGGCGGGTCGGGAGAGGTAGTAGTCAGTCGACAGTATTAGCGAGTGGACGGTTGTACTGAGCGGGCGGCGGCGTGCTCTTCTCGCGACTCTGGTCTCCGTTCGGGACGATGCATACTGTTATTACAGGTAAGGTAATGAAGCTGCATTGCGCAAATCTAATACTGTATGTCAATTGTAACTATTTTCTTCACAACAAAATGCCCCAATAATACTTTGTTTCCAAACAAACTTTTTTAAAGTACAACCATTCATTTCCATTTAAATAATATTTCCTACGCATTTCCTCCAACAATCAAAATTAAATGTGAGCCGGCATTCATTGCACGACGCTGTGTACAGGTATCTACAGTTAAGAGCACATATAGATGCAGTTTGTTTTTTCTCTTTTGTCTTTTTTGTTTTTTTTTTTTTTTTTTTTGACGTAACGATCTTTTGCTCTTTTTATTCTAATTTGTACGTACGCTGTTTGTTTAGATTTTTATATTGGTAATGCCACGTAGCGCTCCGCGTGAAAATCACTGCCTGTGCTGTGTGCAGTCTGTGGCTAGTTTGCATTGTTGTTGTCATGAACTGCTATAGCTGGATGTGAACAGCGCGTAGCGTTGCGCAGTTAGGGGTGAGCCGCCAGCACTGGTGCATGTGAGGACAGAGATGGCGGACGTTTCAAATTACATATATTATGACTGGTGATGATATTAAGGGTAAATACATTGTTTGTTGTTCTCTATTAAACATCTTTACTTTGCTAACTATCCCTATCGGTAGTTAGTGCCCTCCGTAGTTTGGAATCTCTTATTTAGCTGGCAGCAGTGGTGCTCGCTGTATTGCAGTAGTTCGAGTAATGAAGATTTTTGTGAGGTAAGTGATTTCCGACCAGGTGTACTTTAATGTTACTCAGGGCCATTCTTTTGCAGGGATCTTTGATAGTCCAGATTGCGTTGCGCTCAAAATATTGTGTGTCAGTTTAAGCACAGTTTTGTATACATTGTTGTTCAAAGGGGGGCGTTTCAGAATACACAGGGCCGAAGGTCAGCCAGCGCTGCCCTTACAACGTTTATCGGGTTTTCAATTATGTCTGTTGAGATGTTCATGGTTCATTATTTCCATTCATCATATTATCGCGCGTTTCTCATCAATCTTCGTTCGTTCATTTTCTAGGGACGTTAACAACATTCTGGCACATTTTTATCATCATTCACTCACTCACTCACTCACTCACTCACTCACTCACTTACTTACGACTATTTGTGCGGGGAGGTTACACTTGGGTCCATTTCCATTTACATTCAATGTTGATAGACGCCTTTTTTTTTTTGTTGTTGTTTTGTTGCTGGCAGGTTACAAAGGGCCTCATTTTATGTTGGTTGCAGCAGCGTTTTTCTCCTTCTTCTAGCGTCTTCCCCGCCCCCGCCCCTCCCGCATCCCTCGGTCTCACCACGTTCACTGACAGCCGCGTCTGCGGCTACACCACAACGGCCCCCTCCCGGCAACCCATTCGTTTTTCTCTTCTTTTGCACAAAAACAACGCCGCACGCGCCAGCCGAGCGCAGCGCAAGCCACCCACACCGCGCCCCTCCCCGTCTTTATAGCCTCCGCGTCTTGTTTTCTTCGTTTGCCCCTCCCATCTCCCGAATGCCATGCCATGCCATGCCAGCAGCGTTACGCGTGCCCCTCCCCTGTCCACACACTACCGCGAAACGAACAGCCTTCCGGGCCACATGCAGGGCACGCCCACCGCCATTCCCGGACGCAATTCTCAAAACAACACACACACACACACACACACACACAATGGCTTTGCACACGAACATAGACGGCACGGGCACTGTCGTACATTCTTCCTCAGAACCATCTCAACGAACGTTACGTTACATACACATCCGGGAAAGCAAAGCAACGCAACGCACAATTCAGCCGTCAAAGGTAACGTTCACCACGGCAGACACTTGCCGCCGCGCCGTTACGCGCATTTCAGTGCGGCTACAATACACCTCCGACACGGGAACGTTCCGTTGCTCTACACTGCGTTTCTCCGTTTTGTTTGGTTTTTTTTCCGTTTTCTCTCTCTCTCTCTCTCTCTCTCTCTCTCTCTATATATATATTTGTTTTTTCCCCTCTGTCCTTTCCTCCACCATTCTCTCCTCACGTTCTGCCCAGACATTCGACCGATCAGAGGTTCGTTCACCTTTCGGTAACCGTTCTCAGCGCGACGGTGTACCAACGGTATGACGGTATGACGGTATGACGGGTGTTCAAGACGTCCGGTGTACCGCGCCGATCGACAGTTTCCCAGAGGCGACGGATCGGACCACATCACCGACATACACACAAACACGTGTACGCACATTCGCCAAAGCGACCGTCGTCTTCTAGCGTCGCGCTTACTCTACTGTACTGCACTGGACACGCGAGCATGCATCTTCAATGACGACGTCGGTGTGCGTGCGTCGTACGCACACAAGCAGACACAGTCGGTCAGACACGACTATCGAAATCAGAGTCGGGGGAAAGGTACATATCATCGTGCGTGTCGCCCGTACAATGCAATACACAGTGGTGTGTCTCAATGCGCGTTCACATTTAAACGTCACTCACACGCCTCCACGCTGCATTTACAGACACATTTCACCCTCGCCATATATGGCGTGCAAACCGACCCGCAAACGGCCGTCGTTACACACTGACATTCCCAACAATCGCGTGTCGTTTCCACCCGTCACGTAACTAACCGGCACCTCCATCCAAAGGGCACATCACCGATCGCACTTCCCCCCCCCCCCCTCGCAGACAACGACTTGTGCGCACGTGCCTCCATTCCACGTCACACCGTGGCCGCACCCCCGCAACACGCGACACGCGACGCGCCCCATAAACAATCAAATTATTCATCGCATCGGCCACCCCACCCCGTCGCGTCGCAACCAAAGCGGTAGCTATTGCCACCGTCCACCCACTCACACACAAAACAAAACAAAAACAACAACAACAACAATTCCGCCCTTCCCGCAAAGGCCATTTGGTGGCCCTGAAAAGGGCCGTTTTGCCGCTCTCGCAACGGAGGATCTCCTTCCATTCCAGAGCCACCTCCTTACTTGGAGCTCGTGTACTTGGTCACCGCCTTCGTGCCCTCGCTCACGGCGTGCTTGGCCAGCTCGCCAGGCAGCAACAGCCGCACAGCGGTCTGGATCTCGCGGGACGTGATGGTCGAGCGCTTGTTGTAGTGCGCCAGGCGAGACGCCTCGGCCGCGATGCGCTCGAAAATGTCGTTCACGAAGCTGTTCATGATGCTCATCGCCTTCGACGAGATGCCCGTGTCAGGGTGCACCTGCTTCAGCACCTTGTAGATGTAGATGGCATAGCTCTCCTTCCTCTTGCGCTTCTTCTTCTTGTCGCCCTTCGAAATGTTCTTCTGCGCCTTGCCAGCCTTCTTGGCGGCCTTCCCGCTAGTCTTGGGCGGCATCGCAAACAAACAAGAACGTACGGCAGCAACACCAGCAGCAAGCGCTCCGCTCTAGTCAGCGTCTCCCCACACAGTGGCACCCAGCGCGCCCCGCCGCCGCACCTTTACCAGCTCGCCCCGTTGCGGCCGCCGACCAATGGGCCGCGAGCGCAACCGGCCGCCGCACCCGAGAGCATAAAGGACCCCCACCCCTGGCGGCGCCGCCACTCCGCTGCTCGACTCGCTGCGGCTCGCACCGTCCTTCGTCTCGTCTCGTTTTTTTACACCACAGCGCATCGCCATGTCCGGACGCGGAAAGGGAGGCAAAGTCAAGGGCAAGTCAAAGTCCCGCTCAAGCAGGGCCGGGCTCCAGTTCCCGGTCGGCAGAATCCACCGCCTCCTGCGCAAGGGAAACTACGCCGAGCGCGTCGGCGCCGGGGCGCCCGTCTACCTCGCCGCCGTCATGGAGTACCTCGCGGCTGAGGTGCTCGAGCTGGCCGGAAACGCGGCCCGCGACAACAAGAAGACGCGCATCATCCCGCGCCACCTGCAGCTTGCCATCCGCAACGACGAGGAGCTCAACAAGCTCCTGTCGGGCGTCACCATCGCACAGGGTGGTGTCCTGCCCAACATCCAGGCCGTCCTGCTGCCAAAGAAGACCGAGAAGAAGGCCTAAACAGAGAGGCCAGGCAATCGGCACGCGGACCCGCCGCCCAGCAGCGCTGCGTGCTCCCCTGCACGCAACGCGCTTTGCCGGCCCGGCTCGGCTCACAACAATCGGCCCTTTTCAGGGCCACCACACAAACCTACGTCCAAAGCAAAATTTCAGTCGTCCCTCGCCGCGCTTTGCTTTACTTTACTTTACTTTAACTTAACTTCACTTCCACAGCCGCCGCCGGCAAGAAGACCATACCAACTGCTACGATTGCAGGGGCAGATATTCTGCGAGGTACCTCGGTGTCACGCCTGACATCGAAGTGTCACATAGGGCAACTTGGCACAAACGGCTCACGCCAGGATGCAGATCCTGTACCCCTGTTCCCTCGACCCCGCAACAGGGGTAGCGATACTGGAAATATGCGCGCCCTCTATAGGGGCTATGCAGCCAGGTCGACGATGCATCGCCTACAGAAGGGTCCAAAGCAGAGCGCTCTACGACGGGCCTTACACGTCCCCGCGGCAGACCTGCCTACAACCACCCACAACACGATTCCGCGCCCTGGCACAAGCGTTCTACGCCACCGCGCGGAATTCAGAAAATGACTATTACGTCTTGACCCTTGGGCAATATGAACACCACAGGGACAGATGTGCAAGACCCGAGTCGCTACTCCAGCAGTAGCACAAACAGAACACATAATCACTCTCAACAAACAGCAACGTCCGAAAAAGCACACTACCAAAGATAAGAACAACACACAGAAAAGAGGAGCAAATGTCCACAGGCGACAATAACCTCCACCAACTCCCCCTCTAACGGTAGAGGACTAAAGGAAAGAGAGAAGAACAACAAGAAGAGCCGCCGCCATCTTGTCGTCCACAGCCCGTGTGGCCACACACACGTTTCTCTTTTGTTTTTCGTTTGCCTCAAGCACCTCCACGCACGCACAGTCGCCTTCCAAACGACAACGACAGCAATAATCACCAACTGTTAAACGAGCGTGTCGACACACCGCCCTCCACTCCCGCGCGCCCCATACAAACGAAACAGCTGATCCGGCCGCCTATGGGCACGCCTTGCCTCGGCAACTCCAACGCCGCCGCAAACACACAGCCAAAACCACGCAAATATTCACCGCCTCTCGCACAACAACAACAACAACAACAACAACAACACACAGCCCGGCGTCTCCATCGATCGATAAACAAAACAAACACACAACGCCCTCTCTCGCGCGCGCGCGCACGCACACACACACACACACACACACACACACACACACACACACACAGCCACAAGACCCGCTTCCTTTCCTTTCTCCCAGTCACGTCACGTCAGTCAAACGCAAACGAAATGAAGAATGAAAGAAACAAGGCAGGCAGGCAACACACGCAGCAACAACACAGACTCTTTCGCACTTTTCAATTTCCGAACAGTGTGGTGGCCCTGAAAAGGGCCGTTTTCGTCTCTCCCACGGCCGCGGGAAGGCCAACGCGGCACAGCACACCGGCTGCGACGCGCCTAACCGCCGAAACCGTACAGGGTGCGCCCCTGCCTCTTCAGGGCGTACACCACGTCCATGGCCGTCACAGTCTTGCGCTTGGCGTGCTCAGTGTACGTCACCGCGTCGCGGATCACGTTCTCCAGGAACACCTTCAGCACTCCGCGGGTCTCCTCGTAGATCAGACCAGAGATGCGCTTCACGCCGCCCCTGCGAGCCAGGCGGCGGATCGCGGGCTTCGTGATGCCCCTGGATGTTGTCGCGCAACACCTTGCGGTGCCGCTTGGCGCCACCCTTGCCGAGCCCCTTTCCTCCCTTGCCGCGGCCAGTCATCTCTTCTAAATCCTCAAAAAGCTCAAGGCAAGCAAAGCGTCTGCTGCAGCGGCTGGCTCCTCACCCGGCGCTAGCGAGTCGGCTACGGTCTGCGCCCGGCGCACGCGCCAGCCCCCCCTATATAGACTCTGGCCCGCCCTCCCCCCACCCACGCGCAACCGAGGGCATATAAGCGCACCACGGTGGCTGGCGCGCGCCCGTGTCGTCAAGGCAGCACCCGACGCAGCACCTCGCTCGCCTCCACGCCGCTCCGCTAACCGCTACCGCTATGGCCCGCACAAAGCAAACGGCCCGCAAGTCCACCGGCGGAAAGGCGCCGCGCAAACAGCTCGCCACCAAGGCGGCGAGGAAGAGCGCGCCCGCCACCGGCGGCGTCAAGAAGCCCCACCGCTACAGGCCGGGCACCGTCGCCCTGCGAGAAATCAGGCGCTACCAGAAGAGCACAGAGCTGCTCATCCGCAAGCTGCCATTCCCAGCGCCTAGTGCGCGAGATCGCCCAGGACTTCAAGACCGACCTGCGCTTCCAGAGCTCCGCGGTCATGGCCCTGCAGGAGGCCAGCGAGGCCTACCTCGTCGGCCTCTTCGAAGACACCAACCTGTGCGCAATCCACGCCAAGCGCGTCACCATCATGCCCAAGGACATCCAGCTCGCGCGCCGCATCCGCGGCGAGCGCGCCCTAAACACCGCGCCAGCCGCTGGGCACCGCCCACGCACGCAACAAACAAAAACGGCCCTTTTAAGGGCCACTAACATCACTCCGTCGCGAGCAAACTTTGTCGGTCGCCTCTCGCCCCACAACCACAGAACCAAAGACAAAACACCACTTCCACTTCCCGTCCGTCCGCCACAGCCGCTCTCCCCTGCCAGCTTGCTGGCGCGCGCAACAATCAACATCATGCCTCCCCGGCGCGGCGCTCAAAGCGCACAATACCCATCGGCCGACGCCGTCAACCACACGGCCGGCCGCCGCTTCGTTTCGAAAAGAAAACGAAACAAAAAGCCAGGCACGTCCAACGCCCACCGACCCTTTCCACATCTCAACGTCCCCCGCCCCCGTTGCAAGAACACACACACAAGACAAGACACATCCGAGAAGACGGCAGGCAGGCCAACCAAAGTATTCAAACAACATGACACAAAACCAACCGTCGGCGGCCGCGACCAAAAAAAAAAACGGCGACAATCAACCGCAACGACAAAACCGCTACCGCCGCCCGCACCCGCCACCGACCCCCCCCCCCGCAATCCAACCACCACGGCACGCAAAACAGTATCCACACACGGGCATACAGAAACGCCAGACGACACAACCACACCCGCAACACAAACACGACAATCAAAACCTTCCCGACGTGCTTTGATGGCCCTGAGAAGGGCCGTTTTGGGCCGCGCGTCTGTTGCGCGCCACTAGACGACGGGGACGGGGGGTGCGGACGACGGAGTCAACCGCCAACCCTTCCTTTCCCATTCCTCTCTACTTCTTCTTCTTGGGCGAAGCCTTCGCCTTAGACGGCGTCGTCGCCTTCTTCGGGCGCGGCGCCTTCGGCTTCTTCGTCGGAACCTTGGCGGCCTTCTTCGCCTTCGACGGCGACTTGGCCTTGGCCGGCTTGGCAGCAGCCGCCTTCTTCGCACCGGCGGGAGCGGCCGACGCCGCAGACGCCTTCTTGGCGGCGCCCGCCTTCCGACCAGTCGCCGCCTTCACGCCACCAGCCTTCTTTGCGCCGGCCGCACGGGCGCCCTTCTTCTCCTTGCTGGCCGGAGCGGCGCGCTTCTTCTTGGCACCGCCAGCACGAGCCTTGCCGCCCTCAGCCGCCCCGCCGCCGGCGCCGGCAAGCTTGAAAGAGCCGGACGCGCCCTTCCCCTTCGTCTGCACCAGCTCGCCCGCCACCACGGCCGACTTGAGGTACTTCTTGATAAACGGCGCCAGCTTCTCCGCGTCCAGCTTGTAGTGCGCGGCAATGTACTTCTTGATCGCCTGCAGCGACGATCCGCCGCGCTCCTTCAGACTCTTGATGGCGGCCGTCACCATCTCAGAGGTGCGCGGGTGCGCAGGCTTGGCGCGCGGCTTCTTCGCAGACGACGCAGACTTTGCCTTCTTCGTAGTGCCGGTGGCGGCGGGTGCCGCAGCAGTCTCGTTCGTAGCCGCCTGATCTGCCATTTCGACGACGCGCGTTAACACACAGCGAGCAGCGAGAGCGAGAGGAGACACGCAGCGAGCGGAGCGCACAGCAGAGGAATAGCCGCCTCGACGCACAGGCCCAGCCAGTGTCGCGGGCGGGCGCGGACGGCCGAGAGAGCGGCCGCCACTCTGCGCGCCGCCGCGCCGCGCCTCCCGCGCTTGCTACCGCCCAACGTCCGACAGCCTGTGCGGAGCAGCCCACACCTGCGCCACAACCACCCGCGCCTTTCAAACCACCGAGGATGGGGCTACACACAGCCACACCACAGTCGCCAACCAGTCGCCACGGCAGCGCCGCAAACCACGGCCAAACTGCAGCCACCGCGCGCTACAGCCTGGGTCGGCCGCCGAGAATCGCCGCCCACGCCCAAATGCCGCCCCCACAGCCCCAGCCGGCGACCGGCCACAATGGCCAAACCTTCGGCAAAAGCCCCGCACCGTCGCCGCGGCAGCCCGGCCAGCGCGGCCGGCGCCACAGCCACACAAGCGGAGGCGTGCGGCGATGACGGCCGTGCAAACGCACCTCCGCCGCCCCATCGCCCTCCCACCGTTTCCCGATCGGCCCGCAGCCGTCGGGCCACGTCCTCCTCCTCTCGCCCGCCAACATTCACAGCCCTTTCGTTCGTTTCCCAACAATTTCAATTGTGCCCGCCGCAAAAAACGGGCGCCGCCTGCAAAGCAACATGCTCCGCCGGAGCGCCCCTCGCCGCTTACGAGCCAACCCCTCGCCCGAGGCAAACCCGAAATCCGCAACTACAGACCAACCCAATCTGCCGTCAGCACACACGACAGCCAACATCACGCGTTACGAGTTAGACATTAGGTTCACACGTCTCGGTTAGGTTCGGTGGACGTGGGTTAGGTTAAGGGCACTTGGGTTAGGTTAAGCATTCAAAACACACGTCAGGCGTCAGAGGTTAGGTTAGGTTTACGTTACATTAAGGTTAGGTTAGGGGCACCTCGGTTAGGTTAAGGGGTCGGTGTTAGGTTAAGCGTCAAACTTAGGTTAAGCATTCAAACACACGTCGGGCGTCAGAGGTTAGGTTAGGTTAGGTTAGGTTAAGGCCACTTGGGTTAGGTTAAGCCTCAAACTTAGGTTAAGCATTCAAACACACGTCGGGCGTCAGGTGGCCGCAGCAGCCGCACCTACCTACCCACCCACCTCACGGGCCGGACAGCTTGGCTTACTTGGCGCTGAGGCTGACCTCACCGCACCTCACGCTACGCAACGCTACAGGTTCGGTTCGCTCAGCTTAGGCTTAGAGCTTAAGCGCCCAGGTCGGATTACGACGTTGGTTCACCTTCGGGCGCCACACTTTGGGTGTAAAGGTCGCGTCGGGTCGTCGGCACGCCGCAAAAACAAAAGCGAAGCCACAGGACAACGCCGACAAACGGGCAGCACGACCACGACCAGATACCGAGACACACGGACCACCCACCGGCCAAAGGGCACCAAACAACAAACCAGAGCACCACGTGTCCGACCAGAGCAACCCGCCGCTCACGCGACGTGGCTGGCACCGAAGGGCCGCCGCAACTGCGCTTTCCCGCGCCGGGCCGGATGCACGTGCGGCAACACCACCACCGCACACAGCCGCTGTTCAACATCACCAACAACACGCCGCGGTCGCAGCCTCAACGCCAGCACACGTTTGCACCACCATTCACACGCACCGCACAAACAGCTGTCGCCGACAACACAAACACACCGCAACGACGCCGCCGCCCCTACTTGTGCCGGCCACCCACCCCACCGACGGCGCACCTGTCGCCGGCCGGCAGTCGACACGGGAAACGCACACCGCCACTTCGCTCGCGCGCACGCCACCAACCAGTCGTCGTCTCCAAAACAACAAACAAACAAACATAGGGCAGGCAACAAATCGCCTCGCACGAACCGTCCACAAAACTATCAAAGCACAGCCTCTGGCTAACGGCCACGACGCAGCGGCACGCTGCTCCTTTCCCCGCCCCCACTCGATTCACGAAGGCACGCGACACCGCCAACGACGGCCTCGCTTCCCGCAACCGACACCTTTCCGCCACTACGCACAGCCGCACCCGACGCCCGTGCCAACGACACAACTACTGCACTATCCACCGCCGCCTCCCCCTTCCCGTCGTACACACACACAGCCAGCCAGCCAGCCAGCCAGCCAAAACCACACCAACGACCCAAACATGCACGTGCAACGGCACACCCCAACCAGTCAA